>NW_026281428.1:0-2664 GCF_023373465.1 Oncorhynchus keta
TCCTGTCTCAGCCTCCAGTATTTATGCTGCAGTAGTTTTGTGTCGGGGCTAGGGTCAGTTTGTTATATCTGGAGTACTTCTCCTGTCCTATTCGGTGTCCTGTGTGAATCTAAGTGTGCGTTCTCAATTCTCTCCTTCTCTCTTTCTTTCTCTCTCTCGGAGGACCTGAGCCCTAGGACCATGTCCCAGGACTACCAGACATGAGGACTCCTTGCTGTCCCCAGTCCACCTGGCCATGCTCCTGCTCCAGTTTCAACTGTTCTGCCTTACTATTATTCAACCATGCTAGTCATTTATGAACATTTGAACATCTTGGCCACGTTCTGTTATAATCTCCACCCGGCACAGCCAAAAGAGGACTGGCCACCCCACATATGCTCTCTCTAATTCTCTCTTTCTTTCTCTCTCTCTCGGAGGACCTGAGCCCTAGGACAGTGCCCCAGGACTACCTGACATGATGGCTCCTTGCTGTCCCCATTCCACCTGACTGCTGCTGCTCCAGTTTCAACTGTTCTGCCTTATTATTATTCGACCATGCTGGTCATTTATGAACATTTGAACATCTTGGTCATGTTCTGTTATAATCTCTACCCGGCACAGCCAGAAGAGGACTGGCCACCCCACATAGCCCGGTTCCTCTCTAGGTTTCTTCCTAGGTTTTGGCCTTTCTAGGGAGTTTTTCCTAGCCACCGTGCTTTTACACCTGCATTGTTTGCTGTTTGGGGTTTTAGGCTGGGTTTCTGTACAGCACTTTGAGATATCAGCTGATGTACGAAGGGCTATATAAATAAATTTGATTTGATTTGATTTGGTTTGTAAATTCTGAGTAAATTCTGAGTGTTGGAGCGTGCCCCTGGAAATCCGAAAATAAATTTTAAAAAACAAATAAATTGTGCCGTCTGGTTTGCTTACTATTTGACTTTGAAGTTATTTATACTTTTACTTTTAACAGTTAAGTATATTTAAAACCACATACTTTTACTCAAAATAGTATTTTACAGGACGACTTTCACTTTTAGTTGAGTCAATTTCTATTCAGGTATCTTTACTTTTACTCAAGTATGTCAATTGGGTACTTTTTTCACCACTGAATATAATGGTACATTTCAGACAAACTCCAGGCCAGTCATTGCATTTACAGCCTGTGTTGCGTTAGCTATCTGGCCTCTGACGTTCAACACCTCCAAAACAAAGGTCATGTGGTTTGGTAAGAAGAATACCCCTCTCCCAACATGTGTGATTACTACCTCTGAGGGTTTAGAGCTTGAGGTAGTCACCTCATACAAGTACTTGGGAGTATGGCTAGACAGTACACTGTCCTTCTATCAGCACCTATCAAAGCTGTAGGCTAAAGTTAAATGTAGACTTGTTTCCTCTATCGTAATCGCTCCTCTTTCACCCCAGCTGCCAAACTAACCCTGATTCAGATGACCATGCTAGATTATGGAGATGTAATTTATAGAAAGGGTGCTCTCAAGTGGCTAGATGTTCTTTACCATTCATCCATCAGATTTGCCACCAATGCTTCCTGGGCGGCAAGTAGCCTAGTGGTTTGAGCGTTGGGCCAATAACCGAAAGGTTGCTCGATCGAATCCCCGAGCTGACAAGGTAAACATCTGTTGTTCTACCCCTGAACAAGGCAGTTAACCCACTGTTCCTAGGCCGTCATTGTAAATAAGAATTTGTTCTTAACTGACTTGCCTAGTTAAATAAAGGTAAAATAACAAAAAATAATCACTGCACTCTATACTCCTCTGTAAACTGGTCATCTCCATATACCTGTCACAAGACCAACTGGTTGATGCTTATTTATAAAACCCTCTTAGGCCTTACCCCCCCTGTCTGAGATGTCTACTGCAGCCCTCATTCTCCACATACAAAACCCGTTCTTGCCAGTCACATTCTGTTAAAGGTCCCCAAGCTCATCTTTTCAGTTCGCTGCAGCTAGCGACTGGAACAAGCTGCAACAAACACTCAAACAGTTTAATCTCATTCTCTTCCCTCAAAGACTCAATAATGGACACTTTTACTGACAGTTGTGGCTGCTTTGTGTGATGTATTGTTGTCTCTACCTTCTTGCCCTTTGTGCTGTTGTCTGTGCCCAATAAAGTTTGTACCATGTTTTGTGCTGCTACCATGTTGTGTTGCTACCATGTTGTTGTCATGTTGTGTTGCTACCATGCTGTGTTGCTGCCTTGCTTTTTTGTTGTCTTTGGTGTCTCTTCATGTAGTGTTGTGTTGTCTCTCTTGTCATGTGTGTTTTTCCTTATATTTGAATTTATTTATTTATTTTTAATCCCAGCCCCCGTCCCCGCAGGAGGCCTTCTTCCTTTTGGTAGGCCGTCATTGTAAATAAGCATTTGTTCTTAACTGACTTGCCTCGTTAAATAAAATAAAATAAATTATCAATATTTAAAGACCTGTTTTTTTAACACTATCTTGATAACCTGATTCAAACAGGTTGAATCAACATTTCAACCCAAAAAACATTTCAACCCAAAATGGGTCAATGTGATGACGTTGACTCAATGTGAAAAACAAATTGGAATTTAAAAAATCACTCAATTGTTTACCTAAATTCAATGACATGGTGACATTTTTATTTTTTGTTGAATTCACATTAGTTGACAACACAACCAAATGTAAATCAAAACTTAGCATTGA
>NW_026281429.1:0-3106 GCF_023373465.1 Oncorhynchus keta
AGTGCCTTGCGAAAGTATTCGGCCCCCTTGAACTTTGCGACCTTTTGCCACATTTCAGGCTTCAAACATAAAGATATAAAACTGTATTTTTTGTGAAGAATCAACAACAAGTGGGACACAATCATGAAGTGGAACGACATTTATTGGATATTTCAAACTTTTTTAACAAATCAAAAACTGAAAAATTGGGCGTGCAAAATTATTCAGCCCCTTTACTTTCAGTGCAGCAAACTCTCTCCAGAAGTTCAGTGAGGATCTCTGAATGATCCAATGTTGACCTAAATGACTAATGATGATAAATACAATCCACCTGTGTAATCAAGTCTCCGTATAAATGCACCTGCACTGTGATAGTCTCAGAGGTCCGTTAAAAGCGCAGAGAGCATCATGAAGAACAAGGAACACACCAGGCAGGTCCGAGATACTGTTGTGAAGAAGTTTAAAGCCGGATTTGGATACAAAAAGATTTCCCAAGCTTTAAACATCCCAAGGAGCACTGTGCAAGCGATAATATTGAAATGGAAGGAGTATCAGACCACTGCAAATCTACCAAGACCTGGCCGTCCCTCTAAACTTTCAGCTCATACAAGGAGAAGACTGATCAGAGATGCAGCCAAGAGGCCCATGATCACTCTGGATGAACTGCAGAGATCTACAGCTGAGGTGGGAGACTCTGTCCATAGGACAACAATCAGTCGTATATTGCACAAATCTGGCCTTTATGGAAGAGTGGCAAGAAGAAAGCCATTTCTTAAAGATATCCATAAAAAGTGTTGTTTAAAGTTTGCCACAAGCCACCTGGGAGACACACCAAACATGTGGAAGAAGGTGCTCTGGTCAGATGAAACCAAAATTGAACTTTTTGGCAACAATGCAAAACGTTATGTTTGGCGTAAAAGCAACACAGCTCATCACCCTGAACACACCATCCCCACTGTCAAACATGGTGGTGGCAGCATCATGGTTTGGGCCTGCTTTTCTTCAGCAGGGACAGGGAAGATGGTTAAAATTGATGGGAAGATGGATGGAGCCAAATACAGGACCATTCTGGAAGAAAACCTGATGGAGTCTGCAAAAGACCTGAGACTGGGACGGAGATTTGTCTTCCAACAAGACAATGATCCAAAACATAAAGCAAAATCTACAATGGAATGGTTCAAAAATAAACATATCCAGGTGTTAGAATGGCCAAGTCAAAGTCCAGACCTGAATCCAATCGAGAATCTGTGGAAAGAACTGAAAACTGCTGTTCACAAATGCTTTCCATCCAACCTCACTGAGCTCGAGCTGTTTTGCAAGGAGGAATGGGAAAATGTTCAGTCTCTCGATGTGCAAAACTGATAGAGACATACCCCAAGCAACTTACAGCTGTAATCGCAGCAAAAGGTGGCGCTACAAAGTATTAACTTAAGGGGGCTGAATAATTTTGCACGCCCAATTTTTCAGTTTTTGATTTGTTAAAAAAGTTTGAAATATCCAATAAATGTCGTTCCACTTCATGATTGTGTCCCACTTGTTGTTGATTCCTCACAAAACAATACAGTTTTATATCTTTATGTTTGAAGCCTGAAATGTGGCAAAAGGTCGCAAAGTTCAAGGGGGCCGAATACTTTCGCAAGGCACTGTATTAATAATGCGGAATCCATTGTGTGTCTTCACTTTAAGAGTGTTGTGCGACACACCCACTACTTCAAAAACCACCTCTGGATGTAACAAATGTGTCAACACTTCTTATGGATGTTTGTTTTTTTTAAATGTCACTTGCTCCGAGGTCGAACTACTGAAAGGCGGACACAGTATTCCTGGCTACAAGTGTGACACATGATGAATTGAAATACACACATGGGATGATCTTGGCACATGGTTCACTAGGGGGATTGCCAGAATTTAGTGAAATCATACCAATGATGATATTGCAAGAGAAGTTGATCTTCATTGTCAGAAAGCTGTGTGCATGGTGACTTGAACACGACAGAGCTAATGATCTTCGGTTATCATATAACAATGAGGTGGAACTCGTTGAGCCACATGAACTCAAAGATGTATACCCGCTGGCAGACTATAAAATGTGTTCGGTAACAGGGAGACAATATATATATATATGTTTAAAGCTCAGATTGGTAAATATGGTCATAGTTCATTATAATCAATGAAGCTCTACATTATGAATGTAATGCTAAATTGATAGATGTAACAAACCATGACTGACCAACTGCGTCTGTTTCTGCTCTCTCTGTGTGCCCCTTTTTTCTATCCATTTTTTTTCACCTTTATTTAAACAGGTAGGCAAGTTGAGAACAAGTTCTCATTTCCAATTGCCACCTGGCCAAGATAAAGCAAAGCAGTTCGACACATACAATGACACAGAGTTACACATGGAGTAAAACAAATATACAGTCAATAATACAGTAGAAACAAGTCTATATACAATGTGAGCAAATGAGGAGAGATAAGGGCAAAGGCAAAAAAAGGCCATGGTGGCAAAGTAAATACAATATAGCAAGTAAAACACTGGAATGGTAGATTTGCAGTGGAAGAATGTGCAAAGTAGAAATACAAATAATGGGGTGCAAAGGAGCAAAATAAATCAATAAATTAAATACAGTTGGGAAGAGGTAGTTGTTTGGGCTAAATTATAGGTGGGCTATGTACAGGTGCAGTAATCTGTAAGATGCTCTGACAGTTGGTGCTTAAAGCTGAAAGATGAGGGGAGATAAGTGTTTCCAGTTTCAGATATTTTGTAAGTTCGTTCCAGTCATTGGCAGCAGAAGAACTGGAAGGAAGGCAGCCAAAGAAAGAGGTGGTTTTGGGGTGACTAGAGATATACCTGCTGGAGGTGTAATACTGGAGTGGGAGATGCTAGCTGGTGACCAGGCGAGGCTGAGATAAGGGGGACTTACTACTGTAGGTCTTATGGAGTGACATATGACCAGTGGGTTTGTGGCTGGCAGAGTATAGACGAGGGCCATCCAAGCGGAGGCCCGTGCAGGTTTACGCATATGGCAGGTAGTATATGGGGCTTTGAGTGACCGGAGCGGATTGCACTGTGATGTGGACTGCATCAATTTGTTGAGTAGGGTGTTGGAGGCTATTTTTGTAAATTACG
>NW_026281430.1:0-11018 GCF_023373465.1 Oncorhynchus keta
TTAGCATTCTTGAATAGTTGTGAGATGATCATACAGTATACAGTCTCATATCCACATGGATTGTACACTATCAGTAACACTAAAACAAAAGGCATTTGACTATAGGTAGGCATAGAGATGAGTAGTGCACGGGGCACTGACAATGGCATTGCGTTATATCTGTTCTCTCTACAGGGAATAATGACTGTCCTCAACCTATGAACTGTGCTGAAGCCTGGGATTATTATGGGGGGAAGTAAGGAATGGGTACAGCGCTCCAAGGACACCTGGAAAGCCATTCAGGATTCACTAAGGTTAGTGGGAGAACGGCAGAAGAGGAGCACTGACCAGCACCGCAGTGAGGCCCCCGTGTTTGCACCGGGGGACAGGGTCTGGCTCTCGACCCGAAACCTGCCCCTCCGCCTGCCCTGTCGGAAGCTGGGGCCGCAGTGTGTGAGGCCGTTCAAAGTCCTGAGGAGAATAAACAAGGTGTGTTACAGGTTACAACTTCCTAGGTATTACCGTATTAACCCCTCGTTTCATGTGTCTCTCCTCAGGCCGGTGGTGGCTGGTCCCCTGCAAGAAGGTGAGGTGCCTGAGGTCCCTCCGCCCCCTCTGGACATCAAGGGGTCCCCGGCGTACACGGTTCGGGGCATTCTGGATTCGAGACGCCGGGTGGGGGGCCTACAGTACCTTGTGGACTGGGAGGGGTACGGTCCGGAGGAGAGATGCTGGGTTCCTGTGGGGGACATTTTGGACCCTTCTATCCTGAGAGATTTCCACCACCTCCACCCGGATCGCCCGGCACCTCGTCCTCCGGGTTGTCCTCGAGGCCGGTGGCGGCGCGCTGCGGGGGCCGCGCGTCAGGGGGGGGTACTGTCACGACTTCCGCCGAAGTTGGCTCCCCTGCCTGTTCGGGCGGTGCTCGGCGGTCGTCGTCACCGTCCTACTAGCCACTACCGATCCCTTTTTCGTTTGTCTGTTGGTTTTGTCTTATTAGTTTCACCTGTGTGTATTTTAGTTTAATTAGCGTCCTTATATATAGTAGGTTGTCCCGCCCTTGTTTTGTGCGGGATTGTTTTTGTTACTCTGTTGTATGGTGGTTTTCGTGTAGTTATTCTCTGGACTATTTTGGTCCTGTGTTTGGGCTGGTCTATTGTATGCGCCCTGTGTGTTGGCTGTGACCGTTTTTGTGCACCGGATAATAAATTGACAATCTACTGAACCCTGCTCTCTGTGCCTGATTCCACTCACCACTCCTAGGAAATCGTGACAACAGCTGGGATGTCCCTCCTACTATTTCATTTGATCTTCCGACTGTCCATCAACTCCTGGCTGAACCCTATGTCACAGCCACTTAAAATGCATGTGCTTAGAATCCTTACATGATAGCAGGAGAGAGTGGCTTCGTCCTTGTAGCACATTCAGAGGTCGATTTATAGACAGCAATCTAAAATAATTAATAAGTTAAAAAACACTTTCTGTTTGTCATAGAGGGGCAAGATACATTTACATTTTACATTTAAGTCATTTAGCAGACGCTCTTATCCAGAAGCGACTTACAAATTGGTGCATTCACCTTATGACATCCAGTGGAACAGCCACTTTACAATAGTGCATCTAAATCTTTTAAGGGGGAGAAGGATTACTTTATCCTATCCTAGGTATTCCTTAAAGAGGTGGGGTTTCAGGTGTCTCCGGAAGGTGGTGATTGACTCCGCTGTCCTGGCGTCGTGAGGGAGTGTGTTCCACCATTGGGGAGCCAGAGCAGCGAACAGTTTTGACTGGGCTGAGGCGGGAACTGTACTTCCTCAGTGGTAGGGAGGCGAGCAGGCCAGAGGTGGATGAACGCAGTGCCCTTGTTTGGGTGTAGGGCCTGATCAGAGCCTGGAGGTACTGAGGTGCCGTTCCCCTCACAGCTCCGTAGGCAAGCACCATGGTCTTGTAGCGGATGCGAGCTTCAACTGGAAGCCAGTGGAGAGAGCGGAGGAGCGGGGTGACGTGAGAGAACTTGGGAAGGTTGAACACCAGAGCGGGCTGCGGCGTTTGAGATGAGGTGTAGGGTTTAATGGCACAGGCGAGGGGAGCCCAGCCAACAGCGAGTTGCAGTAATCCAGACGAGATGACAAGTGCCTGGATTAGGACCTGCGCCGCTTCCTGTGTGAGGCAGGGTGGGGCACTCTGCGGATGTTGTAGAGCATGAACTTACAGGAACGGGCCACACGCCTTGATGTTAGTTGAAGCGACAGTGTTGTCCCAGGATCACGCCCAAGGTTCTTAGCGCTCTGGGAGGAGGACACAATGGAATTGTCAACCGTGATGGCGAGATCATGGAACGGGCAGTCCTTCCCCGGGAGGAAGAGCAGCTCCCGTCTTGCGAGTTCAGCTTGGTGGTGATCCGTCATCCACACTGATATGTCTGCCAGACACTTATGCAGAGATGCGATTCGCCACCTGGTCATCAGAAAGGGGAAAGGAAGATTATTGTGTGTCGTCTGCATAGCAATGATAGGAGAGACCATGTGAGGTTATGACAGAGCCAAGTGACTTGGTGTATAGCGAGAAATAGGAGAGGGCCTAGGAGCAGAGCCCTGGGGGACACCAGTGGTGAGAGCGCGTGGTGAGGAGACAGATTCTCGCCACGCCACCTGGTAGGAGCGACCTGTCAGGTAGGACGCAATCCAAGCGTGGGCCGCGCGGAGTGCCTTCCTCGGAGAGGGTGGAGAGGAGGATCTGATGGTTCACAGTATCGAAAGGCAGCCCGATAGGTCTAGAAGGATGAGAGCAGAGGGAGAAGTTAGCTTTAGCGGTGCGGAGCGCCTCCGTGATACAGAGAAGAAGCAGTCTCAGTTGAATGACTAGTCTTGAAACCCTGACTGATTTGGATCAAAGAAGGTCATTCTGAGAGAGATAGCGGGAGAGCGGCCAAGGACGGCACGTTCAAGAGTTTTGAGAGAAAAGAAAGAAGGATACTGGTCTGTAGTTGTTGACATCGGAGGGATCGAGTGTAGGTTTTTTTTCAGAAGGGGTGCAACTCTCGCTCTCTTGAGACGGAAGGACGTAGCCAGCGGTCAGGGATGAGTTGATGAGCGAGGTGAGGTAAGGGAAAGGTCTCCGGAGAAATGGTCTGGAGAAGAGAGGAGGGGATAGGGTCGAGCGGGCAGGTTGTTGGGGGCGGCCGGCCGTCTAAGCACGAGATTTCATCTGGAGAGAGAGAGGGGGGAGAAAGAGGTCAGAGCACAGGGTAAGGCAGTGTGAGCAGAACCAGCGGTGTCGTTTGATTAGCAAGCGAGGATCGGATGTCGTCGACCTTCTTTTCAAAATGGTTGTGAAGTCATCTGCAGAGAGGAGGAGGAGGGGGAGGGAGGAGGATTCAGGAGGAGGAGAAGGTGGCAAAGAGCTTCCCTAGGGTTAGAGGCAGATGCTTGGAATTTAGAGTGGTAGAAAGTGGCTTTAGCAGCAGAGACAGAGGAGGAGGGAAAATGTAGAGGAGGGAGTGAAGGATGCCAGGTCCGCAGAGAGGCGAAGTTTTCCTCCATTTCCGCTCGGCTGCCGGACCCTGTTCTGTGAGCTCGCAATGAGTCGTCGAGCCACGGAGAGGCGGGAGGGAGGACCGAGCCGGCCTGGAAGATAGGGGACATAGAGTCAAAGGATGCAGAAAGGGAGGAGAGGAGGGTTGAGGAGGCAGAATCAGGAGATAGGTTGGAGAAAGGTTTGAGCAGAGGAAGAGATGATGGGATGGAAGGGAGAGTAGCGGGGGAGAGAGAGCGAGGTTGGGACGGCGCGATACCATCAGTAGGGGCAGTGTGGGAAGTGTTGGATGAGAGCGAGAGGAAAAAGGATACAAGGTAGTGGTCGGAGACTTGGAGAGTTGCAATGAGGTTAGTGGAAGAACAGCATCTAGTAAAGATGAGGTCGGGCGTATTGCCTGCCTTGTGAGTAGGGGGAAGGTGAGAGGGTGAGGTCAAGAGAGGAGTGAAAGAGAGGAGGCAGAGTGGTCCTGTAGCTCAAAGGTAGAGCATGGCGCTTTAACGCCCAGGGTAGTGAGAGGTGATCCCGGGTCACCATAGTAGAATGTATGCATCACATGACATCAAGCTCATTGATAAAAGGGGACCTAAAGGGCATAAATGATAAGGATGTTAATATTAGGGCTGGTAGGACTGTGACAGCAGAGAGAATGAGTCAAAGGTAGGCGATAGACAGATGGGTAAGGCCCAGAACTGTGAGAATGACCACTCAGGAAATGAGGATCCCGGTGCCACCACCTCGCTGATGAACTCTCCGAGGGGACCGTGGAGGACGAAGAAGAGATAAGGATACATTGAGCTTGAAAGGGCTCTGTCAGATGTTCACAGCAATGTAGTCAGATGGGTTTTGATCAAAGAGATGACCACTTGGGAGAGAGAGGATCCCGGTGCCACCAATATGTACATTTTCGGGTGTAACTAAACGTACAGATATATAATAATAATAATATATGCCATTTGCAGACGCTTTTAAAGAGCGACTTACAGTCATGATGTGCATACACATGTAGTCAAGTGTTTGGTCAAGAATCGAGACCCCACTACCCTCTTACAAAATATGTACATTTGAGCTACAGAAGTACAGATATGTAGTTTACAGTTAAAAGGAAGGTGACATCTTACAGTTATTCATTTTTATAATTTGTTTATACTATATTCAGAAAGCGTATAAGTAATTTCAAGTCTTATTCATACAGTTTTGTTGAATAGGGAAAAACATCATATGAAATATTTCATATTTGTGTCATATTTGTATAATGTTTGTACTGTACTTGAGTTTGAGTCCTCAAAATTGACTACATCTCAGCAATTTCTAACTATTTTTACCAGAAAGGTGAGATTTGAACCTTTCTTGGGGTTTAACCATTTCTAGTTATGGTTTATGGCTCTCTCATGATAAATAATTACTTTTGGGGATTACGTAGATTCTATTTTCGATTGCATTTAGTTTAATTTAATTGATTTTTATCAATAATTGATTATTGTATTTGCTGATAGCTTAGTAAACATGCATACAATTATTATTCAAAGTAAATTAATGTTAAACGAGATACATTAAATCATTTTAATTCATGTACCCTCATTGTAAGTGTTACCAATCATACTGGCTTAACTAATTAATCAATGTGCTTACTTGCACTTCAGTCTCTAGCTCCTACATTCTGAACCCAAAAAGTTCTTACAATGATCCTGAACAGTCATTATATGTATGCGTCTACTCCCGCTCCACCGCCCGGTCTCGGCGTCACCCGGTTCACTAACCACGGTCCTGGCAACCCATCTTTAACCACACCTGGCAACCACCATTATGCCTGGACTTTATCATTATTACCTGATTACTCCCCTGTTATTTAGCCCTTAGTTGTCATCTCATCAAACCTTAGGTGTTATTGGTGTTCTATCAAGGTTCAGTACGCTTCCCCATGTTTGTTCTTTTGTATCTGTTCCGTATTAAACTCACCCTCTGCACCTACTTCCTGACTATAGAATAACACCTCACAATATGGAAGCATCAGAAGATTCAACCCTCTTCCAGACAGTTTACGAACAAGGTCATCTACTCCATCAACACCCGACCAGCTGGCGAAACTGGTATGGCCATGGAGGAGGTCCTCCTCATCCTCACCGCCTCGACACCACCCAGAGGCTCTCCATACGTTATCAGAAGGCCTCCCCTACCACGGGTTGTCACTAGGAGCTAGTCCCCCAGCCTACCCAGCTGCCCGCAGGTCAGCGATACCCAACTGTCTCTTCCCGAAATATGACGGCACTTCATCGAGATACCATGGCTTCCCTACTCAGTGCTTCCTCTATTTCGCCTATCAGACGGGAGACCCCACCACCGAGAGGTCCAAGGTTGCTACGGTCATTTCCTGCTGACTGTACGGCCGTTGGAGGACGGCCGTACAGAGGACCAGAGAGGACATTGCGGGTATGGAGAGCATAAAATTCCCACGTTACGGGTTTGGAGAGCCTTCTATCAGAATATGGGGGCCACGGTCAGCCTCACGTCCGGGTTCCAGCCTCAGTCCAACTGGCAGGTGGAGAGGACCAACCAGGAGCACAGGGAGTATCCTTAGGTGTCACAGTGTTGTCTCTTGAATGTGTACACTAACGGCAAACATTGTACATTTTATTTCAAAATCACTTTACCTTAACCAACTCAAGAGAAAGTTTCATGTGATTTAGGCATATATAATTTTGCAAACAATGTAAAAAATTACATTTATTATTGAGTTAATAAAGCTGCATACAAACCTTTTTGCCGCTCTGTACCATCACTCACTCATATATCTTTATGTACATATTCTTATCCCCTTACACTTGTGTCTATAAGGTAGTAGTTTTGGAATGGTTGGCTAGATTACTTGTTGGTTATTACTGCATTGTCGGAACTAGAAGCACAAGCATTCGCTACACTCGCATTAACATCTGCTAACCATGTGTATGTGACAAATACAATTTGATTTGATTTGATACAAACCTTTTTTGCTTTCTTGAGTAAGGCAGCTCCAAAATGCAAGTGTTTCAGCTAGCTCAATGCTTTTCTGTAGTGGTGGGAGCCAGCAGAAAATATGGAGCGTAGGGGATGGTATGTTCTCAAGTTGGCTCAGTGTTCTGTCACTCATGGGGACACTACGTCAATGCAAAATCTACGGGGGAGTTTGAAAATTCAAGCCCCCTTACAGGTGCTGCCATAGAGTTACATTAGAAGTGCCCATCCAAGAAGGCTCAAGGTCATTGGTCACAGATAAAATGACGTGAAATCCGCATTATATCTACAGTAGGTTTGGTTGGACTGATCATGTCAACATCATATTTTCAAAATATTAAGCTAGCAGTCATCATGAATCAAGTTGTCAATCTACACAAAATCCTTTTCAACCTTGTCATATGAAGAGAAATGTGAAGAAATTATAAATATAACGTAGCGGTGCTCATCAGCCATTGGGCATAAACATTGCACAAGTTGGAACTCGCAAATTCAACAATGAGTGGTTTTGAAAGAATCAGTGGCTAACAGCAATCACTAGCCTGCTATTCAGTGGCGTGTGTGTGTGTGGTACAGGTCTACGTGTAAGGGTCTGTTTTCCAAGCTTAAAGGGATAAACATTCAACATTGGCCACACTGTCAATCCAGCATGACTTCTGCCACACTCAAAACAACGGGAAACTAGGAACTGGAAAATCTCAGACTTCAGTGAGTTCAAGAGAACTGGGAACTCAGAAAAAACTAGCTCCAACTGGGAAATTACATTTTTTTTATTCCTTTTTTCTCCCCAATATCATGGTGTTCAATGGTAGTAGTTACAGTCTTGTCTCATCGCTGCAACTCCCGTACGAACTAGAAAGAGGGAAAGGTCAAGAGCCATACATCCTCCGAAACACAACCCAACCTAGCCGCACTGCACCCAGCCTGCCACAGGAGTCACTAGTGCACAATGAAACAAGGATATCCCTGCCAGCCAAACCGTCCCTAACCCGGACGACTCTAGGCCAATTGTGCATCGCCCCATGGACCTCCCGGTCGCGGCCGGCTGCGACAGAGCCTGGGCTCGAACCCAGAATCTCTGGTGGCACAGCTAGCGCTCCCACCCGGGAGGCTCGGAAATGAAGTTTTAAACGGTCATCCAACTCGGAATTGCAAGACGGGAACTCGGCCTCTTTCTCGAACTCCGAACTGAAGATCACTGACGTCATGATTCAACCTTTCACAGTTGCATTGAAAGCATCATAAATACAGAGAATGGCGACTTTGATGACAAAATTTGCCCACGAAGGACCACCGCCCAACCTTCCTGTTCATGTGAGCATACTGTAGCACAACAAGGTGAGTCCAAAGATTTACTGTATGCTGCTGCATAAATTATGCAATATGCCATATGGGGTGGCAGCGTAGCCTAGTGGTTAGAGCATTGGACTAGTAACCGGAAGGTTGCAAGTTCAAACCCCTGAGCTGACAAGGTATAAATCTGTTGTTCTGCCCCTGAACAGGCAGTTAACCCACTGTTCCCAGGCTGTCATTGAAAATAAGAATGTGTTCTTAACTGACTTGCCTAGTTAAATAAAGGTATAAAAAAAAAATATGTACAGTGGGGAGATACACTGCCTATTTTGCAGGTTTTCCTACTTACAAAGCATGTCTGTAATTTTTATCATAGGTACACTTCAACTGTGAGAGACGGAAACTAAAACAAAAATCGAGAAAATCACATTGTATGATTTTTAAGTAATTAATTTGCATTTTATTGCATGACATAAGTATTTGACACATCAGAAAAGCAGAACTTAATATTTGGTGCGGAGACCTTTGTTTGCAATTACAGAGATCATACGTTTCCTGTAGTTCTTGACCAGGTTTGCACACACTGCAGCAGGGATTTTGGCCCACTCCTCCATACAGACCTTCTCCAGATCCTTCAGGTTTCGGGGCTGTTGCTGGGCAATACGGACTTTCAGCTTCCTCCAAAGATTTTCTTTAGTGTTCAGGTCTGGAGACTGGCTAGGCCACTCCAGGACCTTGAGATGCTTCTTACCGAGCCACTCCTTAGTTGCCCTGGCTTTGTGTTTCGGGTCGTTGTCATGCTGGAAGACCCAGCCACATCCCATCTTCAATGCTCTTACTGAGGGAAGGAGGTTGTTGGCCAAGATCTCACGATACATGGCCCCATCCATCCTCCCCTCAATACGGTGCAGTCGTCCTGTCCCCTTTGCAGAAAAACATCCCCAAAGAATGATGTTTCCCCCTCCATGCTTCACGGTTGGGATGGTGTTCTTGGGGTTGTACTCATCCTTCTTCCTCCAAACACGGCGAGTGTTCTGGGCTGATCCCTCACCTTCCTCATGATCCTTGATGCCCCACGAGGTGAGATCTTGCATGGAGCCCCAGACTGAGGGTGATTGACTGTCATCTTCAACTTCTTCCATTTTCTAATAATTGCGCCAACAGTTCTTGACTTCTCACCAAGCTGCTTGCCTAATGTCCTGTAGCCCATCCCAGCCTTGTGCAGGTCTACAATTGTATCCCTGATGTCCTTACACAGCTCTCTGGTCTTGGCCATTGCGGAGAGGTTGGAGTCTGTTTGATTGAGTGTGTGGACAGGTGTCTTTTATACAGGTAACGAGTTCAAACAGGTGCAGAAAATACAGGTAATGAGTGGAGAACAGGAGGGATTCTTAAAGAAAAAATAACAGGTGAGAGCCGGAATTCTTACTGGTTGGTAGGTGATCAAATACTTATGTCATGCAATAAAATACAAATGAATTACTTAAAAATCATACATTGTGATTTTCTGGATGTTTGTTTTAGATTCCATCTCTCACAGTTGAAGCTTCTTAATAAATATACTGCTGAAAAAAACTAATTTTACTTTATTAATTCAATGGTTTGGATAGACACACACACAATATTTTTTCTCTCAAATGACTAGCCTAGAGACAGCACTGTTAAGCAGAAATATACATGTACAAAACACACTGAGGATGATGTACAGGTGTAGGATCTTAATTTTATCACTCTTGTTGCTGAGAATTTTCCTGCACTGCAAAATGGAGATATGTTTCATGATTTACAAAAATTAATTGAAAACCCACACTAACACACACACTTAACAATATTGCACTTTTCATGTAGCCTACATTTGGCCAGGTAACAGCTTAACCACCAATCAAGCAACATATGACATGATTGAAGGACTAAAGTTCAAATCTTATTGCAACAACAATACTCTGCAAATTAAGATCCAACACCTGTAGCCTACTGAGAAGTGAAGAGGCGTGAACTGAATGTATCTGACAAGTTTTTCATTAGACTCAGTTGGGGATTTGGTTTGTTTTACACCATAGCATAAAATGCATAAAAATGTATGTACAAAAAAAGAAAGATGTGAATATCTGCAGTAATCTCCTGTAAACCAGTCATAATACAGTTTCTCCTCCTTTTTATCAATGCCAGCAAAAAATACTTTGGGGTTGTTCAGAGACATATTTAAAAGGAACTTTTGAGTTTCTTAAAGATACTGTTTCACAAGGGGGATTTTGTCTCACATATTCTTCTTTGAGTCTTATTACAGTTGACATCCAACCAACTCTTGCCGTCATTAGTACCATCCGGTTCCCCCATTCTAGCACAGTCTTCACCGTCGGGGTTCTCTCCTTTCCAGTCATCTGGCTCCCGGTCACCAAGCCAGAAGCTATGGATTGAAGGATGATAATACATAAGAGGTATGATCACAATACGTTTTCATCTAGGGTGATTGTATTACGATATTGATTGAAACATGCATTCAAACCTTGTGCTTAGAGATGAATTGTCCACCCATAACCACTCATTCTCGTTTATACTGTCCGTCAGCCCAATCCAGAACTTGTCTTCAGGATCCGTCCTTATTTGTGTACCAATTTTCTGATCTAAGAATGTCTTCACCAGAAACATTGTATGAAGAATTATGTCAAGATTTATTGTCATTTGTAAAAGAAAGGAAAAATGTGCATCAAAACAACTGAGAGAATCAATAATAGAGTCATACCTGCTCCTCTAGGCTCCCTATGATGACAAGGTGTCCCCCCTGGTGATACACTCATCCCGACTCTGAGCCCAGATCAGTTTATCAGGGGAGAAGTAATAGCACTTCCCCCCATAATACTCCCAGCCTTCAGCACAGTTCATAGGTTGAGGACAGTCATTATTCCCTGTAGAGAGAACAGATATATGCCACTGTCAGTGCCCCGTGCACTACTCATCTCTATGCCTACCTATAGTCAAATGCCTTTTGTTTTTGTGTTACTGATAGTGTACAATCCATGTGGATATGAGACTGTATACTGTATGATCATCTCACAACTATTCAAGAATGGTCCTTCTGTAGCTCAGTTGGTAGAGCATGGCGCTTGTAACGCCAGGGTAGTGGGTTCGATTCCCGGGACCACCCATACATAGAATGTATGCACACATGATTGTAAGTCGCTTTGGATAAAAGCGTCTGCTAAATGGCATATATTATTATTATA
>NW_026281431.1:0-10516 GCF_023373465.1 Oncorhynchus keta
GCTGGTTATTCGGTAGAGATGCTGGTTATTCGGTAGAGCTGCTGGTTATTCAGTAGAGCTGCTGGTTATTCAGTAGAGCTGCTGGTTATTCGGTAGAACTGCTGGTTATTCGGTAGAGCTGCTGGTTATTCAGTAGAGCTGCTGGTTATTCAGTAAACCTGCTGGTTATTCAGTAGACCTGCTGGTTATTCAATAGAGCTGCTGGTTATTCTATAGAGCTGCTGGTTATTCAGTAGAGCTGCCGGTTATTCTGTAGAGCTGCCGGTTATTCAGTAGAGCTGCTGGTTATTCGGTAGAGCTGCTGGTTATTCAGTAGAGCTGCTGGTTATTCGGTAGAGCTGCTGGTTATTCAGTAGAGCTGCTGGTTATTCGGTAGAACTGCTGGTTATTCGGTAGATCTGCTGGTTATTCAGTAGAGCTGCTGGTTATTCAGTAAACCTGCTGGTTATTCAGTAGACCTGCTGGTTATTCAATAGAGCTGCTGGTTATTCACTAGAGCTGCTGGTTATTCAGTAGAGCTGCTGGTTATTCAATAGAGCTGCTGTTTATTCAGTAGACCTGCTGGTTATTCACTAGAGCTGCTGATTATTCTATAGAGCTGCTGGTTATTCAGTAGAGCTGCTGGTTATTCACTAGAGCTGCTGGTTACTCAGTAGAGCTGCTGGTTATTCAGTAGACCTGCTGGTTATTCACTAGAGCTGCTGGTTATTCAGTAGAGCTGCTGGTTATACAGTAGAGCTGCTGGTTATTCACTAGAGCTGCTGGTTATTCTATAGAGCTGCTGGTTATTCAGTAGACCTGCTGGTTATTCGGTAGAGCTGCTGGTTATTCAATAGAGCTGCTGGTTATTCAATAGAGCTACTGGTTATTCAGTAGAGCTGCTGGTTATACAGTAGAGCTGCTGGTTATTCGGTAGAGCTGCTGGTTATTCAGTAGAGCTGCTGGTTATTCAGTACAACTGCTGGTTATTCCGTAGATCTGCTGGTTATTCCGTAGATCTGCTGGTTATTCCGTAGAGCTGCTGGTTATTCAGTAGAGCTGCTGGTTATTCAGTAGAGCTGCTGGTTATTCAGGAGAGCAGCTGGATATTCAGTAGAGCTGCTGGTTATTCGGTAGAGCAGCTGGATATTCAGTAGAGCTGCTGGTTATTCGGTAGAGCTGCTGGTTATTCGGTAGAGCTAATGGTTATTCAGTAGACCTGCTGGTTATTCCATAGAGCTGCTGGTTATTCAGTAGAGCTGCTGGTTACTCAGTAGAGCTGCTGGTTATTCGGTAGAGCTGCTGGTTATTCAGTAGAGCTGCTGGTTATTCAGTAGAGCTGCTGGTTATTCAGTGTAGCTGCTGGTTATTCGGTAGAGATGCTGGTTATTCGGTAGAGCTGCTGGTTATTCAGTAGAGCTGCTGGTTATTCAGTAGAGCTGCTGGTTATTCGGTAGAACTGCTGGTTATTCGGTAGAGCTGCTGGTTATTCAGTAGAGCTGCTGGTTATTCAGTAAACCTGCTGGTTATTCAGTAGACCTGCTGGTTATTCAATAGAGCTGCTGGTTATTCTATAGAGCTGCTGGTTATTCAGTAGAGCTGCTGGTTATTCACTAGAGCTGCTGGTTACTCAGTAGAGCTGCTGGTTATTCAGTAGACCTGCTGGTTATTCACTAGAGCTGCTGGTTATTCACTAGAGCTGCTGGTTATTCAGTAGAGCTGCTGGTTACTCAGTAGAGCTGCTGGTTATTCAGTAGACCTGCTGGTTATTCACTAGAGCTGCTGGTTATTCAGTAGAGCTGCTGGTTATACAGTAGAGCTGCTGGTTATTCACTAGAGCTGCTGGTTATTCTATAGAGCTGCTGGTTATTCAGTAGACCTGCTGGTTATTCGGTAGAGCTGCTGGTTATTCAATAGAGCTGCTGGTTATTCAATAGAGCTACTGGTTATTCAGTAGAGCTGCTGGTTATACAGTAGAGCTGCTGGTTATTCGGTAGAGCTGCTGGTTATTCAGTAGAGCTGATCGTTATTCAGTACAACTGCTGGTTATTCCGTAGATCTGCTGGTTATTCCGTAGATCTGCTGGTTATTCCGTAGAGCTGCTGGTTATTCAGTAGAGCTGCTGGTTATTCAGTAGAGCTGCTGGTTATTCAGTAGAGCTGCTGGTTATTCGGTAGAGCTGCTGGTTATTCGGTAGAGCTGCTGGTTATTCGGTAGAGCTGCTGGTTATTCAGTAGAGCTGCTGGTTATTCCGTAGAGCTGCTGGTTATTCAGTAGAGCTGCTGGTTATTCAGTAGAGCTGCTGGTTATTCGGTAGAGCTGCTGGTTATTCAGTAGAGCTGCTGGTTATTCGGTAGAGCTGCTGGTTATTCGGTAGAGATGCTGGTTATTCGGTAGAGATGCTGGTTATTCGGTAGAGCTGCTGGTTATTCAGTAGAGCTGCTGGTTATTCGGTAGAGCTGCTGGTTATTCAGTAGAGCTGCTGGTTATTCGGTAGAGCTGCTGGTTATTCAGTAAACCTGCTGGTTATTCAGTAGACCTGCTGGTTATTCAATAGAGCTGCTGGTTATTCAGTAGACCTTCTGGTTATTCAGTAGACCTGCTGGTTATTCACTAGAGCTGCTGGTTATTCTATAGAGCTGCTGGTTATTCAGTAGACCTGCTGGTTATTCGGTAGAGCTGCTGGTTATTCAATAGAGCTGCTGGTTATTCAATAGAGCTGCTGGTTATTCAGTAGAGCTGCTGGTTATACAGTAGAGCTGCTGGTTATTCACTAGAGCTGCTGGTTATTCTATAGAGCTGCTGGTTATTCAGTAGAGCTGCTGGTTATACAGTAGAGCTGCTTGTTATACAGTAGAGCTGCTGGTTATTCAGTAGACCTGCTGGTTATTCACTAGAGCTGCTGGTTATTCAGTAGAGCTGCTGGTTATACAGTAGAGCTGCTGGTTATTCACTAGAGCTGCTGGTTATTCAGTAGAGCTGCTGGTTATACAGTAGAGCTGCTGGTTATTCAGGAGAGCAGCTGGTTATTCAGTAGACCTGCTGGTTATTCGGTAGAGCTGCTGGTTATTCAATAGAGCTGCTGGTTATTCAATAGAGCTACTGGTTATTCAGTAGAGCTGCTGGTTATACAGTAGAGCTGCTGGTTATTCGGTAGAGCTGCTGGTTATTCAGTAGAGCTGCTGGTTATTCAGTACAACTGTTGGTTATTCCGTAGATCTGCTGGTTATCTTCCGTAGATCTGTCTGGTTATTCCGTAGAGCTGCTGGTTATTCAGTAGAGCTGCTGGTTATTCAGTAGAGCTGCTGGTTATTCAGTAGAGCAGCTGGTTATTCAGAGATATTCAGTAGAGCTGGTTATCTGGTAGAGCAGCTGGATATTCAGTAGAGCTGCTGGTTATTCGGTAGAGCTGCTGGTTATTCAGTAGAGCTGTTGGTTATTCAGTAGAGCTGCTGGTTATTCACTAGAGCTGCTGGTTACTCAGTAGAGCTGCTGGTTATTCAGTAGACCTGCTGGTTATTCACTAGAGCTGCTGGTTATTCACTAGAGCTGCTGGTTATTCAGTAGAGCTGCTGGTTACTCAGTAGAGCTGCTGGTTATTCAGTAGACCTGCTGGTTATTCACTAGAGCTGCTGGTTATTCAGTAGAGCTGCTGGTTATACAGTAGAGCTGGTTATTCACTAGAGCTGCTGGTTATTCTATAGAGCTGCTGGTTATTCAGTAGACCTGCTGGTTATTGGGTAGAGCTGGTTATTCAATAGAGCTGCTGGTTATTCAATAGAGCTACTGGTTATTCAGTAGAGCTGCTGGTTATACAGTAGAGCTGCTGGTTATTCGGTAGAGCTGCTGGTTATTCAGTAGAGCTGCTGGTTATTCAGTACAACTGCTGGTTATTCCGTAGATCTGCTGGTTATTCCGTGAGATCTGCTGGTTATTCCGTAGAGCTGCTGGTTATTCAGTAGAGCTGCTGGTTATTCAGTAGAGCTGCTGGTTATTCAGTAGAGCAGCTGGATATTCAGGAGAGCAGCTGGATATTCAGTAGAGCTGCTGGTTATTCGGTAGAGCTGCTGGTTATTCGTAGAGCTGCTGGTTATTCAGTAGAGCTGCTGGTTATTCCATAGAGCTGCTGGTTATTCAGTAGAGCTGCTGGTTACTCAGTAGAGCTGCTGGTTATTCGGTATAGCTGCTGGTTATTCAGTAGAGCTGCTGGCGGGCAGAGCTGCTTTATTCTGGGTAGAGCTGCTGTTATTCTGAGATGCTGGTTATTCGGTAGAGCTGCTGGTTATTCAGTAGAGCTGCTGGTTATTCGGTAGAGCTGGTTATTCAGTAGAGCTGCTGGTTATTCGGTAGAGCTGCTGGTTATTCAGTAAACCTGCTGGTTATTCAGTAGACCTGCTGGTTATTCAATAGAGCTGCTGGTTATTCAGTAGACCTTCTGGTTATTCAGTAGACCTGCTGGTTATTCACTAGAGCTGCTGGTTATTCTATAGAGCTGCTGGTTATTCAGTAGACCTGCTGGTTATTCGAGTAGAGCTGCTGGTTATTCAATAGAGCTGCTGGTTATTCAATAGAGCTGCTGGTTATTCAGTAGAGCTGCTGGTTATACAGTAGAGCTGCTGGTTATTCACTAGAGCTGGTTATTCTATAGAGCTGCTGGTTATTCAGTAGAGCTGCTGGTTATACAGTAGAGCTGCTTGTTATACAGTAGAGCTGCTGGTTATTCAGTAGACCTGCTGGTTATTCACTAGAGCTGCTGGTTATTCAGTAGAGCTGCTGGTTATACAGTAGAGCTGCTGGTTATTCACTAGAGCTGCTGGTTATTCTATAGAGCTGCTGGTTATTCAGTAGACCTGCTGGTTATTCGGTAGAGCTGCTTTATTCAATAGAGCTGCTGGTTATTCAATTCTGTTATTCAGTAGAGCTGCTGGTTGTCAGTAGAGCTGCTGGTTATTCGGTAGAGCTGCTGGTTATTCAGTAGAGCTGCTGGTTATTCAGTACAACTGCTGGTTATCTGCTGGTTATTCCGTAGATCTGCTGGTTATTCAGTGAGCTGCTGGTTATTCAGTAAGCTGCTGGTTATTCCCTGCTGGTTATTCAGTAGACCTGCTGGTTATTCAGGAGAGCAGCTGGATATTCAGTAGAGCTGCTGGTTATTAGAGCAGCTGGATATTCAGTAGAGCTGCTGGTTATTCACAGTAGAGCTGCTGGTTATTCAGTAGAGCTGCTGGTTATTCACTGAGCTGCTGGTTATTCAGTAGAGCTGCTGTTTATTCAGTAGACCTGCTGGTTATTCACTAGAGCTGCTGATTATAGAGCTGCTGGTTATTCAGTAGAGCTGCTGGTTTATTCTGGTTATTCAGTAGAGCTGCTGGTTATTCACTAGAGCTGCTGGTTATTCAGTAGAGCTGCTGGTTATACAGTAGAGCTGCTGGTTATTCAGCTGCTGGTTATTCTATAGACCTGCTGGTTATTCACTATTGGGTAGAGCTGCTGGTTATTCAATAGAGCTGCTGGTTACTGGTTATTCAGTAGAGCTGCTGGTTATTCAGAGCTGTTGGTTATTCGGTAGAGCTGCTGGTTATTCAGTAGAGCTGCTGGTTATTCAGTACAACTGCTGGTTATTCCGTAGATCTGCTGGTTATTCCGTAGATCTGCTGGTTATTCCGTAGAGCTGGTTATTCAGTAGAGCTGCTGGTTATTCAGTAGAGCTGCTGGTTATTCAGGAGAGCAGCTGGATATTCAGGAGAGCAGCTGGATACAGTAGAGCTGCTGGTTATTCGGTAGAGCTGCTGGTTATTCGGTAGAGCTGCTGGTTATTCAGTAGAGCTGCTGGTTATTCCATAGAGCTGCTGGTTATTCAGTAGAGCTGCTGGTTATTCAGTAGAGCTGCTGGTTGGTCTGGTATAGCTGCTGGTTATTCAGTAGAGATCTGCTGGTTATTCCGTAGATCTGCTATCTGGCAGAGATGCTGGTTATTCCGTAGAGCTGCTGGTTATTCAGTAAACTGCTGGTTATTCCAGTAGAGCTGCTGGTTATTCAGTTATTCAGTAAACCTGCTGGTTATTATTCTGGTTATTCAATAGAGCTGCTGGTTATTTACCCTTTCGTTATTCAGTAGACCTGCTTGGCAGCTGGGATATTCAGTAGAGCTGCTGGTTATTCGGTAGAGCTGCTGGTTATTCGGTTGCCCAATAGAGCTGCTGGTTATTCAGTAGAGCTGCTGGTTATATTCCATAGAGCTGCTGGTTATTCTATAGAGTAGAGAGCTGCTGGTTATACAGTAGACTTGTTATACAGTAGAGCTGCTGGTTAGTAGACCTGCTGGTTATTCACTAGAGCTGCTGGTTATTCAGTAGAGCTGCTGGTTATTCAGTAGAGCTGCTGGTTATTCAGTGTTATTCTATAGAGCTGCTGGTTATTAGTTCTGGTTAGAGAGCTGCTGGTTATTAGTAGAGCTGCTGGTTATTCAATAGAGCTACTGGTTATTCAGTAGAGCTGCTGGTTTATAGAGCTCTGGTTAGTAGAGCTGCTGGTTATTCAGTAGAGCTGTTGGTTATTCAGAACTGCTGGTTATTCCGTGATCTGCTGGTTAGAGATCTGCTGGTTATTCCGTAGAGCTGCTGGTTATTCAGCAGAGCCTGCTGAGCTGCTGGTTATTCAGTAGACCTGCTGGTTATTCAGGAGAGCAGCATTCAGTAGAGCTGCTGGTTATTCTATAGGTAGAGCAGCTGGTTATTCCAGTAGAGCTGCTGGTTATTCGGTAGAGCTGCTGGTTACTCAGTAGAGCTGCTGGTTATTCAGTAGAGCTGGTGGTTCACTAAGAGCTGCTGGTTATTCACTAGAGCTGCTGGTTATTCAGTACTGCTGGTTACTCAGTAGAGCTGCTGGTTATTCAGTAGACCTGCTGGTTATTCACTAGAGCTGCTGGTTATTCAGTAGAGCTGCTTGTTATCAGTAGAGCTGCTGGTTATTCACACTAGAGCTGCTGGTTGCCCATTCTAGTGTAGCTGCTGGTTATTCAGTAGAGATGCTGGTTATTCGGTAGAGCTGCTGGCTATTCAATAGAGCTGCTGGTTATTCAATAGAGCTACTGGGTAGAGCTGCTGGTTATACAGTAGAGCTGCTGGTTATTCAGTAGAGCTGCTGGTTATTCACTAGAGCTGCTGGTTATTACACTGCTGGTTAGAGATCTGCTGGTTATTTATCTGCTGTAGTTTATTCAGTAGAGCTGCTGGTTATTCACTAGAGCTGCTGGTTACTCAGTAGAGCTGCTGGTTATTCAGCTGCTGGACGGTAGAGCTGCTGGTTATTCGGTAGAGCTGCTGGTTATTCAGTAGAGCTGCTGGTTATACAGTAGAGCTGCTGGTTATTCACTAGAGCTGCTAGTTATTCACTAGAGCTGCTGGTTACTCAGTAGAGCTGCTGGTTATTCGGTAGAGCTGCTGGTTATTCCAATAGAGCTGCTGGTTATTCAGTAGAGCTGCTGGTTATTCGGTAGAGATGCTGGTTATATGCTGGTTAGTAGAGCTGCTGGTTATTCAGTAGAGCTGCTGGTTAGCTGCTGGGTAGAGCTGCTGGTTATTCGGTAGAGCTGCTGGTTATTCAGTAAACCTGCTGGTTATTAGACCCTGGTAGACCTGCTGGTTATTCAGTAGACCTTCTGGTTATTCAGTAGCTGCTGGTTATTCACTAGAGCTGCTGGTTATTCTATAGAGCTGCTGGTTATTCAGTAGACCTGCTGGTTATTCGGTGCTGCTGGTTATTCAATAGAGCTGCTGGTTATTCCTAGAGCTGATGGTTACTCAGTAGAGCTGCTGGTTATACAGTGACTGCTGGTTATTCAGTAGAGCTGGTTATTCTTGGTTATTCAGTAGAGCTGCTGGTTATACAGTAGAGCTGCTTGTTATAGTAGAGCTGCTGGTTATTCAGTAGACCTGCTAGTTATTCACTAGAGCTGCTGGTTATTCAGTAGACCTGCTGGTTATTAGAGCTGCTGGTTATTCACTAGAGCTGCCTTTGGTTATTCTATAGAGCTGCTGGTTATTCAGTAGAGCTGCTGGTTATTCGGTAGAGCTGCTGGTTATTCAATAGAGCTGCTGGTTATTCGGTAGAGCTACTGGTTATTCAGTAGAGCTGCTGGTTATACAGTAGAGCTGCTGGTTATTCGGTAGAGCTGCTGGTTATTCAGTAGAGCTGCTGGTTATTCAACTGCTGGTTATTCCAGATCTGCTGGTTATTCTAGATCCTGCTGGTTATTCCGTAGAGCTGCTGGTTATTCAGTAGAGCTGCTGGCTAGAGCTGCTGGTTATTCAATAGAGCTGCTGGTTATTCAGAGCAGCTGGATATTCAGTAGAGCTGCTGGTTATTCGGTAGAGCAGCTGGATATTCAGTAGAGCTGCTGGTTATAGAGCTCATTCGGTAGAGCTGCTGGTTATTCAGTAGAGCTGTTATTCGTGATCTGCTGGTTATTCCGTAGAGCTGCTGGTTATTCAATAGAGCTGGTTATTCCAGTAGAGCTGCTGGTTATTCAGTAGAGCTGCTTGTTATTCAGTAGAGCTGCTGGTTATTCAGTAGAGCTGCTGGTTATTCGGTAGAGCTGCTGGTTATTCGGTGAGCTGGTTATTCAGTAGAGCTGCTGGTTATTCGGTTGAGTTGCTGGTTATTCCGTAGAGCTGCTGGTTATTCCGTAGAGCCACATTATTCAGTAGAGCTGCTGGTTACTCAGTAGAGCTGCTGGTTGTCCAGTAGAGCTGCTGGTTATTCGGTAGAGCTGCTGGTTATTCGGTAGAGCTGGTTATTCAGTAGAGCTGTTGGTTATTCGGTAGAGCTGCTGGGTTATTCCAGAGCTGCTGGTTATTCAATATAGAGCTGGTTGGTTATTCAGTAGAGCTGCCGGTTATTCAGTAGAGCTGCTGGTTATTCAATAGAGCTGCTGGTTATTCAGTAGAGCTGCTGGTTATTCCGTAGAGCTGCTGGTTATACAGTAGAGCTGCTGGTTATTCGGTAGAGCTGCTGGTTATTCGGTAGAGCTGCTGGTTATTCGGTAGAGCTGCTGGTTATTCAGTACAACTGCTGGTTATTCCGTAGACCTGCTGGTTATTCACTAGAGCTGCTGGTTATTCACTAGAGCTGCTGGTTATTCTATAGAGCTGCTGGTTATTCAGTAGAGCTGCTGGTTATTCACTAGAGCTGATGGTTACTCAGTAGAGCTGCTGGTTATTCAGCAGACCTGCTGGTTATTCAGTAGAGCTGCTGGTTATTCAGTAGAGCTGCTGGTTATACAGTAGAGCTGCTGGTTATTCACTAGAGCTGCTAGTTATTCACTAGAGCTGCTGGTCATTCAGTAGACCTGCTGGTTATTCGGTAGAGCTGCTGGTTATTCAATAGAGCTGCTGGTTATTCAGTAGAGCTGCTGGTTATTCCGTAGAGCTGCTGGTTATACAGTAGAGCTGCTGGTTATTCGGTAGAGCTGCTGGTTATTCGGTAGAGCTGCTGGTTATTCGGTAGAGCTGCTGGTTATTCAGTACAACTGCTGGTTATTCCGTAGACCTGCTGGTTATTCCGTAGATCTGCTGGTTATTCTGTAGAGCTGCTGGTTATTCAGTAGAGCTGCTGGTTATTCCGTAGAGCTGCTGATTATTCAATAGAGCTGCTGGTTATTCAGTAGAGCTGCTGGTTATTCAGTAGAGCTGCTGGTTATTCGGTAGAGCAGCTGGATATTCAGTAGAGCTGCTGGTTATTCGGTAGAGCTGCTGGTTATTCGGTAGAGCTGCTGGTTATTCAGTAGAGCTGCTGGTTATTCGGTAGATCTGCTGGTTATTCCGTAGAGCTGCTGGTTATTCAATAGAGCTGCTGGTTATTCAGTAGAGCTGCTGGTTATTCAGTAGAGCTGCTGGTTATTCGGTAGAGCAGCTGGATATTCAGTAGAGCTGCTGGTTATTCGGTAGAGCTGCTGGTTATTCGGTAGAGCTGCTGGTTATTCAGTAGAGCTGCTGGTTATTCGGTAGAGCTGCTGGTTATTCCGTAGAGCTGCTGGTTATTCAGTAGAGCTGCTGGTTATTCAGTAGAGCTGCTGGTTATTCAGTAGAGCTGCTGGTTATTCGGTAGAGCTGCTGGTTATTCGGTAGAGCTGCTGGTTATTCGGTAGAGCTGCTGGTTATTCAGTAGAGCTGCTGGTTATTCGGTAGAGCTGCTGGTTATTCAGTAGAGCTGCTGGTTATTCAGTAGAGCTGCTGGTTATTCAGTAGAGCTGCTGGTTATTCAGTAGAGCTGCTGGTTATTCGGTAGAGCTGCTGGTTATTCGGTAGAGCTGCTGGTTATTCGGTAGAGCTGCTGGTTATTCGGTAGAGCTGCTGGTTATTCAGTAGAGCTGCTGGTTATTCGGTAGAGCTGCTGGTTATTCCGTAGAGCTGCTGGTTATTCCGTAGAGCTGCTGGTTATTCAGTAGAGCTGCTGGTTATTCAGTAGAGCTGCTGGTTATTCAGTAGAGCTGCTGGTTATTCGGTAGAGCTGCTGGTTATTCGGTAGAGCTGCTGGT
>NW_026281432.1:0-4644 GCF_023373465.1 Oncorhynchus keta
ACTGTCTCTATTACATTATGACAGACCAGCGAGATCTACGGTCTCTATTATATTATGACAGACCATCTATATCTCTTGTCTCTATTGTATTATGACAGACCAGCTAGATCTACTGTCTCTATTATAACATGACAGACCAGCTAGATCTACTGTCTCTATTATATTATGACAGACCAGCTAGATCTACTGTCTCTATTGTATTATGACAGACCAGCTAGATCTTCTGTCTCTATTGTATTTTGACTGACCAGCTAGGTCTACTGTCTCTATTACATTATGACAGACCAGCTAGATCTACTGTCTCTATTGTATTTTGACAGACCAGCTAGGTCTACTGTCTCTATTGTATTTTGACAGACCAGCTAGGTCTACTGTCTCTATTACATTATGACAGACCAGCTAGATCTGCTGTCTTTATTATATTATGACAGACCAGCGAGATCTACGGTCTCTATTATATTATGACAGACCATCTATATCTACTGTCTCTATTGTATTATGACAGACCAGTTAGATCCTATGCTCTATTATAACATGACAGACCAGCTGAATCTATTGTCTCTATTATATTATGACAGACAGTTAGATCTGCAATATACCTATTACAACATGACAGACCAGCTAGATCTGTCTATTATATTATGACAGATACATCTATATCTACTCCTCTCTATTGTATTATGACAGACCAAGCTAGATCTACTGTCTCTATTGTATTTTGACAGACCAGCTAGATCTTGTCTCTGTTGTATTATGACAGACCGAAAACAGATCTGCTGTGCTTTATTATATTATGACAGACCAGCGAGATCTCGGTCTCTATTATGTTATGACAGACCATCTATATCTACTGTCTCTATTGTATTATGACAGACCAGCAGTCTACTGTCTGTCTGTTATAACATGACAGACCAGCTAGATCTACTGTCTCTATTATATTATGACAGACCATCTATATCTAATGTCTCTATTGTATTATGACAGACCAGCTAGATCCCTACGGTCTCTGTTATATTATGACAGACCAATAGATCTACGGTCTCTATTATATTATGACAGACCATCTATCTACTGTCTCTATTGTATTTTGACAGACCAGCTAGATCTACTGTCTGTATTGTATTTTGACAGACCAGCTAGATCTACTGTCTCTATTATGTTTGACAGACCAGCTCGATCTACTGTCTCTATTACATTTTGACAGACCAGCTTGATCTACTGTCTGTATTGTATTTTGACAGACCAGCCAGATCTACTGTCTCTATTGTATTTTGACAGACCAGCTTGATCTACTGTCTCTGTCTCTATTATATTATGACAGACCAGCTAGATCTACTGTCTCATTGTATTATGACAGACCAGCTAGATCTTCTGTCTCTATTGTATTTTGACTGACCAGCTAGGTCTACTGTCTCTATTACATTATGACAGACCAGCTAGATCACTGTCTCTATTGTATTTTGACAGACCACAGCTAGGTCTACTGGCATCTCTAATACATTATGACAGACCAGCTAGATCTGCTGTCTTTATTATATTATGACAGACCAGCGAGATCTACGGTCTCTATTATATTATGACAGACCATCTATATCTACTGTCTCTATTGTATTATGACAGACCAGCTAGATCTACTGTCTCTATTATAACATGACAGACCAGCTAGATCTACTGTCTCTATTATATTATGACAGACCATCTATATCTACTGTCTCTATTGTATTATGACAGACCAGCTAGATCTACTGTCTCTATTGTATTTTGACAGACCAGCTAGGTCTACTGTCTCTATTGTATTATGACAGACCAGCTAGATCTGCTGTCTTTATTATATTATGACAGACCAGCGAGATCTACGGTCTCTATTATATTATGACAGACCATCTATATCTACTGTCTCTATTGTATTATGACAGACCATCTATATCTACTGTCTCTATTGTATTATGACAGACCAGCTAGATCTACTGTCTCTATTGTATTATGACAGACCAGCTTGATCTCGGTCTCTATTATAACATGACAGACCAGCTAGATCTACTGTCTCTGTTATATTATGACAGACCATCTATATCTAATGTCTCTATTGTATTATGACAGACAGCTAGATCTACGGTCTCTAAATATATTATGACAGACCAGCTAGATCTACTGTCGCTTTTATAACATGACAGTCAGCTAGATCTACTGTCTCTATTATGTTTGACAGACCAGCTAGATCTACATCTCTATTACATTATGACAATTTGGCTAGATCTACTGTCTGTATTAATGTTTTGACAGACCAGCTAGATCTACTGTCTCTATTATGTTTTGACAGACCAGCTCGATCTACTGTCTCTGTACATTTTGACAGACCAGCTTGATCTACTGTCTGTATTGTATTTTGACAGACCAGCCAGATCTACTGTCTCTATTGTATTTTGACAGACCAGCTTGATCTACTGTCTCTGTCTCTATTATATTATGACAGACCAGCTAGATCTACTGTCGCTTTTATAATATGACAGTCCAGCTAGATCTGCTGTCTCTATTATATTATGACAGACCAGCTAGATCTACTGTCTCTATTATGTTTTGACAGACCAGCTAGATCTACTGTCTCTATTGTATTATGACAGACCAGCTAGATCTTCTGTCTGTATTGTATTTTGACAGACCAGCCAGATCTACTGTCTCTATTGTATTTTGACAGACCAGCTTGATCTACTGTCTCTATTACATTATGACAGACCAGCTATATCTACTGTCTCTATTGTATTTTGACAGACCAGCTAGGTCTACTGTCTCCTATTACATTATGACAGACCAGCTAGGTCTACTGTCTGTGTGTATTTGACAGACCAGCTAGATCTACAGTCTCTATTGTATTTTGACAGACCAGCTAGATCTACTGTCTCTGTCTTTATTACATTATGACAGACCAGCTACATCTACTGTCGCTTTTATAATATGACAGTCCCAGCTAGGTCTGCTGTCTCTATTATATTTTGACAGACCAGCTAGTCTACTGTCTCTGTCTCTATTATATTATGACAGACCAGCTAGATCTACTGTCTCTATTGTATTATGACAGACCAGCTAGATCTTCTGTCTCTGTGTATTTTGACTGACCAGCTAGGTCTACTGTCTCTATTACATTATGACAGACCAGCTAGATCTACTGTCTCTATTGTATTTTGACAGACCAGCTAGGTCTACTGTCTCTATTACATTATGACAGACCAGCTAGATCTGCTGTCTTTATTATATTATGACAGACCAGCGAGATCTACGGTCTCTATTATATTATGACAGACCATCTATATCTCCCTGTCTCTATTGTATTATGACAGACCAGCTAGATCTACTGTCTCTATTATATTTTTTATTTATTTATTTATTTCACCTTTATTTAACCAGTTAGGCTAGTTGAGAACAAGTTCTCATTTGCAACTGCGACCTGGCCAAGATAAAGCATGGCAGTGTGAACAGACAACACAGGTTACACATGGAGTAAACAATTGCTTGAGTCAATAACACAGTAGAAAAAATGGGCAGTCTATACAATGTGTGCAAAAAGGCATGAGGAGGTAGGCGAATAATACAATTTTGTAGATTAACACTGGAGTGACAAATGATCAGATGGGCATGTACTTGTAGAGATATTTGGTGTGCAAAGAGCAGAAAAGTAAATAAATAAAAACAGTATAAAAACAGTATGGGAATGAGGTAGGTGAAAAGGGTGAGCTATTTACCTATAGACTATGTACAGCTGCAGTGATCGGTTAGCTGCTCGGATAGCTGATGTTTGAGGTGGTGAGGGAGATAAAAGTCTCCAAATTCAGCGATTTTTGCAATTCGTTCCAGTCACAGGCAGCAGAGTACTGGAACGAAGAGGCGGCCAAATGAGGTGTTGGCTTTAGGGATGATCAGTGAGATACACCTGCTGGAGCGCGTGCTACGGATGGGTGTTGCCATCGTGACCAGTGAACTGAGATAAGGCGGAGCTTTACCTAGCATGGACTTGTAAATGACCTGGAGCCAGTGGGTCTGGCGACGAATATGTAGTGAAGACCCAGCCCGACTAGAGCATACAAGTCGCAGTGGTGGTGATATAAGGTGCTTTAGTGACAAACGGATGGCACTGTGTTATTAGACTGCATCCAGTTTGCTGAGTAGAGTGTTGGAAGCCATTTGCTTAGTGGACATGGCGAGTCGAGGATGGAGGTAGGATAGTCAGTTTTACTAGGATAAGCTTGGCGAGTGAAGGAGGCTTTGTTGCGGAATAGAAAGCCGACTCTGGATTTGATTTTGATTGGAGATGTTTGATGTGAGTCTGGGAGGAAGGAGAGTTTGCAGTCTAGCCATGAATCTCAGGTACTTATAGATGTCCACATATTAGGTTGGAACCATCCAGAGGTGGTGATGCTGGGCCGGGCATGCGGGTGCAGGCAGCGATCGGTTGAAAAGCATGCATTTGGTTTACTGCGTTTAAGAGCAGTTGGAGGCCACGGAAGGAGTGCTGTATGGCATTGAAGCTCGTTTATAACATGACAGACCAGCTAGATCTACTGTCTCTATTATATTATGACAGACCAGCTAGATCTATTGTCTCTGTCTCTATTATATTATGACAGACCAGCTAGATCTACTGTCTCTATT
>NW_026281433.1:7500-33194 GCF_023373465.1 Oncorhynchus keta
AGGAGAGGGAGGGAGGGAGGGAGGGAGGGAGGGAGGAGGGAGGGAGGGAGGGAGGGAGGGAGGGAGGGAGGGAGGGAGGGAGAGAATAGAGAGAGGGGGAAGGAGGGAGGGGGAGAGAGGAGAGAGAGGGAGGGAGGGAGGGAGGGAGGGAAGCATTTCACTGTGCTCTATATATCATTTCACTGTGCTCTGTATATCATTTCACTGTGCTCTGTATCATTTCACTGTACTCTATATATCATTTCACTGTACTCTGTATATCATTTCACTGTGCTCTATATATGTTCTGTGCTCTGTATATCATTTCACTGTGCTCTGTATATCATTTCACTGTGCTCTGTATATCATTTCACTGTGCTCTGTATATCATTTCACTGTGCTCTGTATATCATTTCACTGTGCTCTGTATATCATTTCACTGCTCTACTCTATATATCATTTCACTGTGCTCTCTCACTGTGCTCTGTATATCATTTCACTGTGCTCTGTATATCATTTCACTGTGCTCTGTATATCATTTCACTGTATATCATTTCACTGTGCTCTATATATCATTTCACTGTATCTGTATATCATTTCACTGTGCTCTGTATATCATTTTCACTGTGCTCTGTATATCATTTCACTGTGCTCTGTATATCATTTCACTGTATATCATTTCACTGTGCTCTATATATCATTTCACTGTGCTCTGTATATCATTTCACTGTGCTCTGTATATCATTTCACTGTGCTCTGTATATCATTTCACTGTACTCTGTATATCATTTCACTGTGCTCTGTATATCATTTCACTGTATATCATTTCACTGTGCTCTATATATCATTTCACTGTGCTCTGTATATCATTTTCACTGTGCTCTGTATATCATTTCACTGTGCTCTGTATATCATTTCACTGTGCTCTGTATATCATTTCACTGTGCTCTGTATATCATTTCACTGTATATCATTTCACTGTGTATCATTTCACTGTGCTCTATATATCATTTCACTGTGCTCTGTATATCATTTCACTGTGCTCTATATATCAATTTCACTGTGCTCTGTATATCATTTCACTGTATATCATTCACTGTGCTCTATATATCATTTCACTGTGCTCTGTATATCATTTCACTGTGCTCTGTATATCATTTCACTGTGCTCTGTATATCATTTACGTGCTCTGTATATCATTTCACTGTGCTCTGTATATCATTTCACTGTGCTCTGTATATCATTTCACTGTGCTCTGTATATCATTCCTGTGCTCTATATATCATTTCACTGTGTCTGTATCATTTCACTGTATATCATTTCACTGTGCTCTGTATATCAATTTCACTGCTCTATATATCATTTCTGTGCTCTATATATCATTTCACTGTGCTCTGTATATCATTTCACTGTGCTCTATATATCATTTTCACTGTACTCTGTATATCATTTCACTGTGCTCTATATATAATTTCACTGTGCTCTGTATATCATTTCACTGTGCACTGTATATCATTTCACTGTGCTCTATATATCATTTCACTGTGCTCTGTATATCATTTCACTGTGCTCTGTATATAATTTCACTGTGCTCTATATATCATTTCACTGTGCTCTGTATATCATTTCACTGTGCTCTGTATATAATTTCACTTGCCTCTGTATATCATTTCACTGTGCTCTGTATATCATTTCACTGTGCTCTGTATATCATTTCACTGTGCTCTGTATATAACTGTACCGCTGGTTGGAGGAGCAGTGGGGAGACTCTGACCTGTAAACTAAGAATGTTCTGTCAGATGTGTTTTAATGATTGACGGGACATAGTGTGATTCCTGTAAAAACCTAGAGGTCGACCCGATTATTGGAGGACCAAAAAAACCGCATGCTGATTTAAAAAAATATGTTTTTAAATGTGTAATAATGACAATTACAACAATACTGAATGAACACTTATTTTAACTTAATATGATACATCAATAAAATCAATTTTAGCCTCAAATAAATAATGAAACATGTTCAATTTGGTTTAAATAATGCAAAAACAAAGTGTTGGAGAAGAAAGTAAAAAAGTGCAATATGTGCCATGTAAGAAAGCTAACGTTTCAGTTCCTCGCTCAGAACATGAGAACATATGAAAGCTGGTGGTTACTTTTAACATGAATCTTCAATATTCCCAGGTAAGTTTTAGGTTGTAGTTATTATAGGAATTATATATATCCTCTATACCATTTGTATTTCATTAAACTTTGACTATTGGATGTTCTTATAGGCACTTTAGTATTGCCAGTGTAACAGTATAGCTCCCGTCCCTCTCCTCGCTCCTCCCTGGGCTCGAACCAGCAACACAACGACAACAGCCACCATTGAAGCAGCGTTCACCCATGCAGGCAAGGGGAACAACTACTAGAAGGCTTAGAGCGAGTGACGTTTGAAACGCTATTGGCGTGCGCTAACTAGCTAGCCATTTCATCGGTCACACCAGCCTCATCTCGGGTTGATAGGTTTTGAAGTCATAAACAGCGCAATGCGAAGCACAACGAAGAGCTGCTGGCAAAACGCACGGAAGTGCTGTTTGAATGAATGTTTACCTGCTTCTACCTACCACCCCTCAGTCAGATAGATACTTGTATGCTTGTATGCTCAGTCAGATTATATGCAACACAGGACACGCTAGATAATATCTAGTAATATCATCAGCCATGTGTAGTTAACTAGTGATTATGATTGATTGTTTTTTAGCTAGCAACTTACCTTGGCTTACTGAATTTGCGTAACAGGCAGTCTCCTTGTGGAGTGCAACGAGAGAGAGGCAGGTCGTTATTGCGTAAGACTAGTTAACTGTAAGGTTGCAAGGTGGATCCCCGACTGACGAGGTGAAAATCTGTCGGTCTGCCCCTGAACAGGCAGTTTAAACCACCGTTCCTAGGCCGTCATTGAAAATGAGAATGTGTTCTTAACGGACTTGCCTGGTTAAATAAAGATTAAATAAAGATTAAATCAAGATTAAATAAAGATTAAATAAAGATTAAATAAAGATTAAATAAAGGTGGAAAAAAAGGAAAATTGGCAAATCGGCGCCCAAAAATGTAAAAACTTGAAATCAGCCTGGTGTCGGTGGGAGCCTCTGGTCTTTCCCTTCCTCTCTCTCTCTCTCTCTCTCTATATCTCTCTCTCTCTCTCTCTCTCTCTACTCTCTCTCTCTCTCTCTCTCTCTCTCTCTCTCTCTCTCTCTCTCTCTCCCCCTCTCCCCTCTCTCCCCTTTCCTCTTTCTCTCTTTTCCCCTCCCTCTCTCTCTTTTCCCCTCCTCTCTCTCTCGTCTCTCTCTCCCCTCTCTCCCTCTCTCTCTCTCTCTCCTCTCTCTCCCCTCTCACCCTCTCTCTCTTTTCCCTCCTCCGTCTCTCTCTCTCCCTCTGTCTCTCTCTTTCTCTCTTTCCCCTCCCTATATGTATATATATATATATCATATATATAATATATATATATATATATATATATATATATATATATATATCTCTCTCTCTCTCTCTCTCTCTCTCTCTCTCTCTCTCTCTCTCTCTCTCTCTCCCCCTCTCTCCCTCTCACCCTTTCCTCTTCCTCTCCCTCCCTCTCTCTCTTTCCCCTCCCTCTCTCTCCCTCGTCTCTCTCTCCCTCTCTCCCTCTCTCTCTCTCCCTCTCTCTCCCCCTCTCGCCCTCTCTCTCTTTCCCTCCCTCCGTCTCTCTCTCTCCCCCTCTCTCCCTCTCTGTCTCTCTTTCTCTCTTTTCCCTCCCTCTCTCTCTCTCTCTCCTCTCTCTCTCTCCCTTTCTCTCTTTTCCCTCCTCTCTCTCTCTCTCTCTCTCTCTCTCTCTCTCTCTCTCTCTCTCTCTCTCTCTCTCTCTCTCTCTCTTTTTCCTCTCTCTCCCTCTCTCTCTCTCTCTCCCTCTCTCTCTTTTCCCTCTCTCTCTCTCTCCCCCTCTCTCTCTTCCCCTCCCTCTCTCTCTCTCTCTCCTTTCTCTCTTTCCTCTCTCTCCCTCTCTCTCTCCACCCTCTCTCTCCTTTCTCTCTTTTCCCATCCCTCCCCTCTCTCTCCCCTCTCCTTTTCTCTCTTTTCCCATCATCCCCTCTCTCTTTGCCCATCCCTCCTCTCTCCCCACCCCCTCCCTCTCTCTCTTTCTCCCCCTCCCCCCTCTCTTTCCCCTCCCCCTCTCCCTCCCTCTCTCTCCTCTCTCTCCCCCCCCTCTCCCTCTCCCCCTCTCTCTCCCCCTCTCTCCCCCTCCTTCTCTCTCTTTTCCCTCCTCCTCTCTCTCTCTCTCTCTCTCTCTCTCTCTCTCTCTCTCTCTCTCTCTCTCTCCCCCTCTCCCCTCTCTCCCTTTCACTCTTTCTCTTTTCCCTCCTCTCTCTCTTTTCCCCTCCCTCTCTCTCTCGTCTCTCTCTCCTCTCTCCTCTCTCTCTCTCTCCCTCTCTTCCCTCTCTCTTTTCCCCTCCTCCGTCTCTCTTTCTCCCCCTCTCTCCCTCTCTGTCTCTCTCTTTCTCTCTTTCCTCCCTCTCTCCCTCTCTCTCTCTCTCCTCTTCTCTCTCCTTTCTCCTTTTCCCCTCTCTCTCTCTCTCTCTCTCTCTCTCCTCTCCTCTCTCCTCTCTCCCTTTCACTCTCTTCTCTTTTCCCTCTCCTCTCTCTCTCTTTCCTCCCTTCTCCCCTCTCTCCCTTTCTCTTTCTCTCTTTTCCCTCCCTCTCTCTCTTTTCCCCTCCCTCTCTCTCTCGTCTCTCTCCCCCTCTCTCCTCTCTCTCTCTCTCCCTCTCTCCTCTCCCCCTCTCACCCTCTCTCTCTTTTCCCCTCCCTCCGTCTCTCTCTCCCCCCTCTCTCCCTCTCTGTCTCTCTTTCTCTCTTTTCCCTCCCTCTCTCTCTCTCTCCCCCTCTCTCTCTTTTCCCCCCTCTCTCTCTCTCTCTCCCTTTCTCTCTTTCCCTCTCTCTCCTCTCTCTCTCTCCGCCCTCTCTCCTTTCTCTCTTTTTCCCATCCCTCCCCCTCTCTCTCCCCCTCTCTCCTTTTCTCTTTTCCCATCCATCCCCCTCTCTCTTTGCCCATCCCTCCCTCTCTCTCCCCACCCCCTCCCCTCTCTCTCCCCTCCCCTCTCTCTTTTCCCCTCCCCCCTCTCCCTCCCTCTCTCTCCCTCTCTCTCCCCCTCCTCTCTCTCCCCCTCTCTCTCCCCCTCCCCTTCTCTCTCTTTCCCCTCCTCCTCTCTCTCTGACATTACTGTCAGGCTTAGAGGTGTCATCGCTGTTTCTGTTGACTCCGCACTTTACAGCTGTTTATTGGATTGCAGGTGTCCCTCTGTCAAAAGAAGTGGGGCAAAGACAGAGTGGGGAGAGAAAAAGAGGAGAGGAAGGAGAGAGAAAGGGAGAGAGGGAAACAAGTGAGAGGGAGAGAACGAGAGAGGAGAGAGAGGAGTGGAGAGAGAGAGAGAGAGAGAGAGAGAGAGAGAGAGAGAGAGAGAGAGAGAGAGGGAGAGAGAGAGAAGAGAGAGAGAGAGAGAAAGGGAGGGATGGAACAAGGGGAGAGAGGGAGAGAGAGAAGAGAGAGAGAGAGACAGAGAGAGAGAGAGAGAGAGAGAGAGAGAGAGAGAGAGAGAGGGGATGGATGGGTGTCCTTGGGGTGACAGGAGCGATCACCACATTTACACTATACAGAAAGAGGGGAGGGTGGAGGGATGGTGAGGAGGAGGGGTTGGGAGGGAGGAATGAAAAAGAGAAAAAGAGGAAAGTGGATTGATGCAAGGTAATGTGTTTTTTATCTATCTCTGTTTCTATATCTGACATATCTCTGTATATATATATATCTATCTCTATATATATATATATATATATATATATGAACATATATAACGTATATATATATATATATATATATATATCACTTTCTATATATATATATGACATAATAATATGATAATATATATATATATATCTCTGTTTATATATATATCTATCTATCTATCTCTCTCTCTCCTCTCTCTATCTCCTATCTCCCTCTCTCTCTAATCTCTGTAATCTCCTCTCTATATATCATCTATATATCTTCTGTCTCGCTCTATAACCAATAAATCCTCTTCCTCTCTCTCTCTCCTCTCTCTCCATATTTATGTTTACTTAATTTCCATTCCATACTTTAACTATTTGCACGTGATATAACATTTGAAATGTATTTATTCTTTTGGAATAGCAGATGTCACAAAGTGCTGTATAGAAACTCCAGCCTAAAACCCCAAACAGCAGGCAATGCAGATATTGTTCCTGTGTGATATTAGAGACCTTTTGTTCCTGTGTGATATTAGAGAACTGTTGTTCCAGTGTGATATTAGAGACCTGTTGTTCCAGTGTGATATTAGACCTGTTGTTCCTGTGTGATATGAGACCTGTTGTTCCTGTGTGATATTAGAGACCTGTTGTCCCTGTGTGATATTAGAGACCTGTTGTTCCTGTGTGATATTAGAGACCTGTTGTTCCTGTGTGATATTAGAGACCTGTTGTTCCAGAGTGATATTAGAGACCTGTTGTTCCAGTGTGATATTATAGACCTGTTGTTCCTGTGTGATATGAGACACCTGTTGTTCCTGTGTGATATTAGAGACCTGTTGTCCCTGTGTGATATTAGAGACCTGTTGTTCCTGTGAGATATTAGGAGACCTGTTGTTCCTGTGTGATATCAGAGACCTGTTGTTCCTGTGTGATATTAGAGACCTGTTGTCCCTATGTGATATTAGAGACCTGTTGTTCCTGTGTGATATTAGAGACCTGTTGTCCCTGTGTGATATTAGAGACCTGTTGTTCCTGTGAGATATTAGAGACCTGTTGTCCCTGTGTGATATTAGAGACCTGTTGTTCCTGTTTGATCTCAGAGACCTGTTGTTCCTGTGTGATATTAGAGACCTGTTGTTCCTGTGTGATATTAGAGACCTGTTGTCCCTATGTGATATTAGAGACCTGTTGTTCCTGTGTGATATTAGAGACCTGTTGTTCCTGTGTGATATTAGAGACCTGTTGTTCCTGTGTGATATTAGAGACCTGTTGTTCCAGTGTGATATTAGATACCTGTTGTTCCAGTGTGATATTAGAGACCTGTTGTTCCTGTGTGATATTAGAGACCTGTTGTTCCTGTGTGATATTAGAGACCTGTTGTTCCTGTGTGATATTAGAGACCTGTTGTTCCTGTGTGATATTAGAGACCTGTTGTTCCTGTGTGATATTAGAGACCTGTTGTTCCTGTGTGATATTAGAGACCTGTTGTTCCTGTGTGATATTAGAGACCTGTTGTTCCTGTGTGATATTAGAGACCTGTTGTTCCAGTGTGATATTAGAGACCTGTTGTCCCTGTGTGATATTAGAGACCTGTTGTTCCTGTGTGATATTAGAGACCTGTTGTCCCTATGTGATATTAGAGACCTGTTGTTCCTGTGTGATATTAGAGACCTGTTGTTCCTGTGTGATATTAGAGACCTGTTGTTCCTGTGTGATATTAGAGACCTGTTGTTCCTGTGTGATATTAGAGACCTGTTGTTCCTGTGTGATATTAGAGAGACCTGTTGTTCCTGTGTGATATTAGAGACCTGTTGTTCCTGTGATATTAGAGACCTGTTGTTCCTGTGTGATATTAGAGCTCCATTGTTAGATTGTTTTAATATAGAATATATAGAAATGGTAGCCTGTCAGGTAGTCAGCAGGAAGGTCAGATTTCTCTTATTATTAAAACAAGACCCAGATGGTAAATATAAGACCAGATGGCAACATAAAGACCCAGATGGTAAATATAAAGACCCAGATGGTAAATATAAAGACCCATGGTAAATATAAAGACCCAGATGGCAAATATAAAGACCCAGATGGTAAATATATAAAGACCCAGATGGAAAATATAAAGACCCAGATGGCAAATATAAAGACCCAGATGGTAAATATAAAGACCCAGATGGTAACTCAGATGGTAATATAAAGACCCAGATGGTAAAATATAAAGACCAGATGGTAAATATAAAGACCGGGTCTATCTAAACAACTGGAGGCCCCTTACACTTCAATGTTGTGATGCAAAGATACTAGTGAACTGCATAGCACTCAGAATTGAAGGGTTTTGTTCATCCTGATCAGACAGGTCGCTTACATGGACGATACATTGGAGATGATATACGACAACTACTAGAAATAATAATAGAATGTTATAGCAGATTTTGAAAAAGCCTTTGATAAAGTAAGACTGATTTTATTTATAAATGCCTGCTCCTGGTAATTCTCAATTAATTTGGGTAAAAATAATGTATAGCAACCCCAGGTGTAAAATAGTAAATAAGAGCTACTTCTCAGAGAGTTTTGAATTGTCAAGAGGAATTAAACAAGGGTGTCCGCTGTCACCATACTCTATTCGTTATGGACATCGAAATACCAGCAATTAAAATCGGTGATCCAATAACAACATTAGATGATTAGAAATCATCAAGTTTTATATTAACTTCTCTAGGGTAGGGGGCAGCATTTGGAATTTTGATGAAAAGCATGCCCAAATTAAACAGCTCTCTACTCAGGCCCAGAAGATAGGATATGCATATAATTATAGATTTGATAGAAAACACTCTAAAAAGTTTCCCAAACTGTTAAAATAATGTATGTGAGTATAATAGGACTGATTTGGCGAAAACCTGAGAAAATCAATTCAGGAAGTAGGACGTTTTTGTTGTTGTTGTAGTTTTCTATTCAATGCCATTCCAGTGTCCATTGACTCCATGCAGTTCCTATGCCTTCCACTAGATGTCAACAGTCTTAGAAATTGTTTCAGGCTTGTATTCTGAATAATGAGGGAGTAAGAGAGTCTGAATGAGTGACCCTGCCGTGTCACAGAGGCTTTTTCATGCGCAATCCCTGAGAGAGTGCCTTTCTTGCTTACCTTTATATTGACCACGTTATTGTCCGGTTGAAATATTAGATTCATTTAGGCTAAAAACAACCCGAGATTGAATATAAACATCGCTTGACATGTTTCTATGAACTTTACGGATACAATTTAGATGTGTTTTTGTCTGCCTGTTGTGACTGTGTTTGACTGTGATTACTGAAGAACTAAAGAAAATGCGCAAAACAAAACTGAGGTTTTCGGATATAAAAGAGAGACTTTATCGAACAAAAGGAACATTTATTGAATAAATGAATGTCTTCCGAGTGCCACCATATGAAGATCATCAAAGGTAAGGGATTAATTTTTTATCTCTATTTCTGACTTGTGTAACTCTTCTACTTACTTGTTACTGTTTGTAATGATTTGTCTGCTGGGCGATGTTCTCAAATAATCATAAGGTATGCCCCCAGGTGGTGAGGGTAGGCAACAACATCTCCCTCCCGCTGATCCTCAACACTGGGGTCTTCACAAGGGTGCGTTCTGAGCCCTCTCCTGTACTCCCCTGTTTACTCCACGACTGGTGTGGGCACGCACGCTCCAACTCAATCATCAAGTTTGCAGACGACACAACAGTGGTAGACTTGATTACCCACAATGACGACAGCCCACAGGGAGGCGGTGAGGTCCCCCGGAGTGTGGTGTCAGGAAAATAACCTCACACTCAACGTCAACAAAACTAAGGAGATGATTGTAGACTTCAGGAAACAGCAGAGGGAACACCCCTATCCACATCGATGGAACAGTAGGGAGAGGGTAGCAAGTTTTAAGTTCCTCGGCATACACATCACAGACAAACTGAATTGGTCCACTCACACAGACAGTATCGTGAAGAAGGCTTTAGCAGCGCCTCTTCAACCTCAGGAGGCTGGGAAGAATTCGGCTTGTCACCAAAAGCACTCACAAACTTCTACAGATGCACAATCGAGAGCATCCTGGTGGCTGTATCACCGCCTGGTACGGCAACTGCTCCGCCTCAACCGAAGGCTCTCCAGAGGGTAGTGAGGTCTGCACAACGCATCACCGGGGGCAACTACCAGCCCTCCAGAGCACACCCACACCACCCGATGTTACAGGAAGGCCATAAAGATCATCATGGACATCAACTACCTGGAGCCACTGCCTGTTCACCCCGCTATCATCCAGAAGGCGAGGTCAGTACAGGTGCATCAAAGCTGGGACCGAGAGAGGGGGAAAACAGCTTCTATCTCAAGGCCATCAGACTGTTAAACAGCCACCACTAACATTGAGTGGCTGCTGCCAACACACTGACACTGACACTGACTCAACTCCAGCCACTTTAATAATGGGAATTGATGGGAAATGATGTAAATATATCACTAGCCACTTTAAAACAATGCTACCTTATATAATGTTACTTACCCTACATTATTCATCTCATATGCATACGTATATACTGTACTTATATCATCGACTGCATCCTATGCACATGTATCACTAGCCACTTCAACTATGCCACTTTGTTTACATACTCATCTCATATGTATATACTGTACTCGATACCATCTACTGTATCTTATGTATGCTGCTCTGTACCATCACTCATTCATATATCCTTATGTACATATTCTTTATCCCCTTACACTGTGTATAAGACAGTAGTTTTGGAATTGTTAGTTAGACATTTGCTGGTTATTACTGCATTGTCGGAACTAGAAGCACAAGTATTTGCCACTTGCATTAACATCTTCGTTAAATCATGTGTATGTGACAAATAAAATTTGGATTTTGATTTGATTTGAATCAAAAGACACATTTGTTTTGGTATTGCCTCTCAGTAACACCACCTAGTAACATTCAATAATGTTAATATCGCACTGGAGTCACATTCTGACACAATGATGCCTGTTTCTGGTCTCAGGTTCAGTAATGGCTGAAAATGCTACAGCATTGATCTAAAATTTACCCCAGAAAGATTCCCTGTTAGGAGATCTGAGAGACCGGGTCAGTCAATTAATAATATACTAATACTCTTAGTAAAAGTATTTATCTGTGATTCTATTCAATTAGATTGAAATTGTACATTAAACATCACAGCATAGTTGAAAGATATGTGTTGCGTAGGAAACACGAAGTGTGTGGCCAGCAGATAGGGTGGGATGGGCTGAGGGTGACCAGCAGAGATAGGTGGGATGGGTTGAAGGTGACCAGCAGAGATAGATGGGATGGGCTGAGTGGGTGACTCAGCAGAGATAGATGGGATGGGCTGAGGGTGACCAGCAGAGATAGATGGGATGGGCTGAGGGTGACCAGCAGAGATAGATGGGATGGGCTGAGGGTGACCAGCAGAGATAGATGGGATGGGCTGAGGGTGACCAGCAGAGAGATGGGATGGGCTGAGGGTGACCAGCAGAGATAGATGGATGGTTGAAGAAGATCAGCAGAGAGGATGGGATGGGCTGAGGTGACTACAGAGATAGATGGATAATGAGGGCACCAGAAGAGATAGGGATGTGGGGCTGATTTTGACCAGCAGATAGGTGGATGGGCTGAGGGCAGACTCCAGCAGAGATAGATGGATAAACAGGCACCAGCAGAGATAGGTGTGGATGGAAGAATGTGGCACCAGGAGATAGATGGGATGTGGGGCTGAGGGTGACCTGCAGAGATGGATGGACAGAATATAAGACCCTGCAAAGTGAGACAGATGGGAGAGATGGGCTGAGGGTGACCAGCAGAGATAGATCGGATGGGCTGAGGGTGACCCAGCAGAGACAGATGGGATAAATAGGTGACCAGCAGAGATGATGGGATGGGCTGAGGTGACCAGCAGTGATAGATGGGATAGGATGAGGTGACCAGCAGAGACAGATGGGATAAACTGAGGTGACCAGCAGAGAGATTTGATGTGGCCAGAGGTGACCAGCAGAGTTAGAATGGATGGTGAGGGTGACCAGCAGAGACAGATGGATGGCTGAGGGGTGACCAGCAGAGATAGATGGGATGGGCTGAGGTGACCAGTGAGAGATGATGGGAGGGGCTGAGGGTGCACAGTAGGAGATATGGGATGGGATGAGGTGCTGCAGAGATAGGGTCCGGATGGGCTGAGGGTGACCAGCAGAGATCGTGGGATGGGCTGAGGTGACCAGCAGAGATAGATGGGATGGCTGAGGGTGACCAGCAGAGATAGGTGGGATGGGCTGAGAAAAGACCAGCAAGAGATAGATGGGATGGGCTGAGGGTGACCAGAGAGATAGATGGGATGGCTGAGGGTGACCAGCAGAGATAGGATGGGGGATGGGCTGAGGGGACCAGCAGAGATAGATGGGATGGGCTGAGGGTGACCAGCAGAGATAGGTGGATGGGCTGAGGAAGCTGAGGGTGAGGGATGAGGGTGGAACTGGAACTTGGAGACAAGTGGGATTGGAGTTTGCTGTGAGAGACAGAAATGATACTGGTCAAAAGATAAAAAATAAATAAAAAAGTCTAAATAAAACATAAAACATAATAAATGTATATTTGAATGACACTAAGTGGCAGTGTTTTGACAACTAATGTCGGTTTGCCTGAGGCTGATGCCGTGCAGGTGTTTGTACACATGTATATACACACACTCTCATTCAAATAAACACATACAAGAACACACACATACATGTAATAGTACCAGACATGTACACACATACATGTAATAGTGCCAGACACACACACATACATGTAATAGTGCCAGACACACACAACATACATGTAATAGTGCCAGACACACACACATACATGTAATAGTGCCAGACACACACAACATACATGTAATAGTGCCAGACACACACAACATACATGTAATAGTGCCAGACACACACACATACATGTAATAGTGCCAGACACACACAACATACATGTAATAGTGCCAGACACACACAACATACATGTAATAGTGCCAGACACACACACATACATGCAATAGTGCCAGACACACACAACATACATGTGGTTAGTGCCAAAGATTACTGACACATACATGTAATAGTGCCAGACACACACATTAACATACATGTAATAGTGCCAGACACACACAACATGTACACGTAATATGCCAGACACACACACTGGACATGCCGTTACTACATGTAATAGTGCCAGACACACACAACATACATGTAATAGTGCCAGACACACACACACACATGTACAGTGCCAGACACACACAACATACATGTAATAGTGCCAGACACACACACATACATGCAATAGTGCCACACACACACAACATACATGTAATAGTGCCAGACACACACAACATACATGTGTAATAGTGCCATGACACACACACATACATGCAATAGTGCACACACACACAACATACATGTAATAGTGCCAGACACACACAACATACATGTAATAGTGCCAGACACACACACATCAGATACACACAACATACATGTAATAGTGCCAGACACACACAACATACATGTAATAGTGCCAGACACACACACAACATACAGTGCGCCAGACACACACAACATTAATAGTGCCAGACATGCACACATACATGCAATAGTGCCAGACACACACAACATACATGCAATAGTGCCAGACACACACAACATATATGTATTAGTGCCAGACACACAACATACATGTAATAGTGCCAGACACACACAACATACATGCACAGTGCCAGACACACACAACATACAAAATAGTGCCAGACACACAACATACATGTAATAGTGCCAGACACACACAACATACATGTAATAGTGCCAGACACACACAACATACATGTAATAGTGCCAGACATGCACACATACATACATGTGCCAGTAATAGTGCCAGACACACAACATACATACATGTAATAGTGCCAGACATGCACACATACATGCAATAGTGCCAGACACACACAACATACATGTAATAGTGCCAGACACACACAACATACATGACAGACACACAACATACATGTAATAGTGCCAGACACACACAACATACATGTAATAGTGCCAGACACACACAACATACATGTAATAGTGCCAGACACACACAACATACATGTAATAGTGCCAGACATGCACACAACATACATGTAATAGTGCCAGACACACACAACATACATGTAATAGTGCCAGACACACACAACATACATGTAATAGTGCCAGACACACACAAACATACATGTATAGTGCCAGACATGCACACATACATGTAATAGTGCCAGACACACACACATACATGTAATAGTGCCAGACACACACAACATACATGTGTACACAACAGTGCCAGACACACACAACATACATGTAATAGTGCCAGACACACACACATACATGTAATAGCGCCAGACACACACAACACATGTAGTGCCAGACACACACAACATACATGTAATAGTGCCAGACACACACACATACATGCAATATGCCAGACACACACAACATATGTAATAGTACAGACACACACAACATACATGTAATAGTGCCAGACACAACATACAACATACATGAATAGTGCCAGACACACAACATACATGTAATAGTGCCAGACATGCACACATATATGTAATAGTGCCAGACACACACACATACATGTAATAGTGCCAGACACACACAACATACATGTAATAGTGCCAGACACACACAACATACATGTAATAGTGCCAGACACACACACATACATGCAATAGTGCCAGACACACAACATACATGTAATAGTGCCAGACACACACAACATACATGCATTAGTGCCAAGACACACACAACATACATGTATAGTGCCAGACACACAACAAACATACATGTAATAGTGCCAGACACACATAACATACATGTAATAGTGCCAGACACACACACATGTACATGGTAATAGTACAGACACACACAACATACATGTAATAGTACAGACACACACAACATAATGCAATATATTGGCATTGATGTTATGATTTTTTTGTTTCATTTGCTGTTTTCTTTTCCTTTTTTCTCTTAAGATCTCCTGATTGGGGGGGGTTCTTTCTCCTGGTTGTTGGTCCATTGGGGGTTCTTTCTCCTGGTTGTTGGTCCATTGGGGGGTTCTTTCTCCTGGTTGTTGGTCCATTGGGGGGTTCTTCTCCTGGTTGCTTGGTCCATTGGGGGTTCTTTCTCCTGGTTGTTGGTCCATTGGGGGGGTTCTTTTCCTGGTTGTTGGTCCATTGGGGGGGTTCTTTCTCCTGGTTGTTGGTCCATTCGAGGGGGGTTCTTTTCCTGGTTGTGGGTCCATTGGGGGTTCTTTTCCTGGTTGTTGGTCCATTGGGGGTTCTTTCTCCTGGTTGTTGGTCCATTGGGGTTCTTTCTCCTGGTTGTTGGTCCATGGGGGGTTCTTTCTCCTGGTTGTTGGTCCATGGGGGTTCTTTCTCCTGGTTGTTGGTCCATTGGGGGGGGTTCATGGGGGGGGGGTTCTTTCTCCTGGTTGTTGGTCCATTGGGGGTTCTTTCTCCTGGTTGGGTCCATTGGGGGTTCTTTCTCCTGGTTTGTTGGTCCATTGGGGTTCTTTCTCCTGGTTGTTGGTCCATTGGGGGGGTTCTTTCTCCCTGGTTGTTGGTCCATTGGGGGGGTTCTTTCCTGGTTGCTGGGGTCCTCTCCTGGTTGTTGGTCCATTGGGGGCTCTTTCTCCTGGTTGCTGGTTGGGGGGGGTTCTTTCTCCTGGTTGTTGTCCATGGGGGGGTTCTTTCTCCCTGGTTGTTGGTCCATGGGGGGTCTTTCTCCTGGTTGTTGGTCCATTGGGGGTTCTTTCTCCTGGTTGTTGGTCCATTGGGGAGTTCTTTCTCCTGGTTGTTGGTCCATTGGGGGGTTCTTTCTCCTGGTTGCTTGGTCCATTGGGGGGTCTTTCTCCTGGTTGCTGGTCCATTGGGGGGGTTCTTTCTCCTGGTTGTTGGTCCATTGGGGGGTTCTTTCTCCTGGTTGTTGGTCCATTGGGGGTTCTTTCTCCTGGTTGTTGGTCCATTGGGGGTCTTTCTCCTGGTTGTTGGTCCATTGGGGGGGTTCTTTCTCCTGGTTGTTTGGTCCATTGTGGGGGGTTCTTTCTCCTGGTTGTTGGGTCCATTGGGGGGTTCTTTCTCCTGGTTGTTGGTCCATTGGGGGGTTCTTTCTCCTGGTTGCTTGGTCCATTGGGGGGGGTTCTTTCTCCTGGTTGTTTGGTCCATTGGGGGTTCTTGGGGGTGGGTTTCATTCTCCTGGTTGTTGGTCCATTAGGGGGTCTTTCTCCTGGTTGTTGGTCCATTGGGGGTTCTTGGGGGTGGGTTTCATTCTCTCCTGGTTGTGGGTCCATTAGGGGGGTCTTTCTCCTGGTTGTTAGTCCATTGGGGGTTCTTGGGGGTGGGTTTCATTCTCCTGGTTGTTGGTCCATTAGGGGGTCTTTCTCCTGGTTGTTGGTCCATTGGGGGTTCTTGGGGGTGGGGTTTCATTCTCCTGGTTGTTGGTCCATTGGGGGTTCTTGGGGGTGGGTTTCATTCTCTGGTTGCTGGTCCATTGGGGGTTCTTTCTCCTGGTTGTTGGTCCATTGGGGGGTTCTTTCTCCTGGTTGTTGGTCCATTGGGGGGGTTCTTTCTCCTGGTTGTTGGTCCATTGGGGGGGGGTTCTTTCTCCTGGTTGTTGGTCCATGGGGGGGGGTTCTTTCTCCTGGTTGTTGGTCCATGGGGGGGGTTCTTTTCCTGGTTGCTGGGTCCATTGGGGGGTTCTTTCTCCTGGTTTGCTGGGTCCATGGGGGTTCTTTCTCCTGGTTGTTGGTCCATGGGGGGGGGTTCTTTTCTCCTGGTTGTTGGTCCATGGGGGGGGGTAAATTTTCTCCTGGTTGTTGGTCCATTGGGGGTTCTTTCTCCTGGTTGTTGGTCCATTGGGGGGGTCTTTCTCCTGGTTGTTGGTCCATTGGGGGGGTTCTTTCTCCTGGTTGTTGGTCCATTGGGGGGGTTCTTTCTCCTGGTTGGGTCCATTGGGGGTTCTTTCTCCTGGTTGTTGGTCCATTGGGGGTCTTTCCTGGTTGTTGGTCCATTGGGGGGTTCTTTCTCCTGGTTGTTGGTCCATTGGGGGTTCTTTCTCCTGGTTGTTGGTCCATTGGGGGGTTCTTTCTCCTGGTTGTTGGTCCATTGGGGGTCTTTCTCCTGGTTGTTGGTCCATTGGGGGGTTCTTTCTCCTGGTTGTTGGTCCATTGGGGGGTTCTTTCTCCTGGTTGTTGGTCCATTGGGGGTTCTTTCTCCTGGTTGTTGGTCCATTGGGGGGGTTCTTTCTCCTGGTTGTTGGTCCATTGGGGGTTCTTTCTCCTGGTTGTTGGTCCATTGGGGGTTCTTGGGGGTGGGTTTCATTCTCCTGGTTGTTGGTCCATTAGGGGGTCTTTCTCCTGGGTTGTGGGTCCATTGGGGGTTCTTGGGGGTGGGTTTCATTCTCCTGGTTGTTGGTCCATTAGGGGGTCTTTCTCCTGGTTGTTGGTCCATTGGGGGTTCTTGGGGGTGGGTTTCATTCTCCTGGTTGTTGGTCCATTAGGGGGGTCTTTCTCCTGGTTGTTGGTCCATTGGGGGTTCTTGGGGGTGGGTTTCATTCTCCTGGTTGTTGGTCCATTGGGGGTTCTGGGGGGTGGGGTTCATTCTCCTGGTTGTTGGTCCATTAGGGGGGTTCTTTCTCCTGGTTGTTGGTCCATTAGGGGGTCTTTCTCCTGGTTGATGGTCCATTGGGGGGGTTCTTTCTCCTGGTTGTTGGTCCATTAGGGGGGTCTTTCTCCTGGTTTGTTGGTCCATTGGGGGTTCTTTCTCCTGGTTGCTGGTCCATTGGGGGTTCTTTCTCCTGGTTGTTGGTCCATTGGGGGTTCTTTCTCCTGGTTGTTGGTCCATGGGGGTTCTTTCTCCTGGTTGTTGGTCCATTGGGGGAGGTTCTTGGGGGTGAGGTTCTTTCTCCTGGTTGTTGGTCCATTGGGGGGGGTTCATTCTCCTGGTTGTTGGTCCATTGGGGGGGGTCTTTCTCCTGGTTGTTGGTCCATTGGGGGGTTCTTGGGGGTGGGGTTCATTCTCTTGGTTGTTGGTCCATTGGGGGTCTTGGGGGTGGGGTTCATTATCTTGGTTGTTGGTCCATTGGGGGTTCTTGGGGTGTGGGGTTCATTCTCTTGGTTGTTGGTCCATTGGGGGTTCTTGGGGGTGGGTTCATTCTCTTGGTTGTTGGTCCATTGGGGGTTCTTGGGGGTGGGGAAAGGAATTAATTGTATTTTAATTGTAATTTTTCTTCTTGGGAGGGTCTCAATGGTTGAGGGACAGCTAGTGGGGGGGATCTTGAAGGGTTCGGCTTCACATTTTTTGGCCCGTAGTAGATTTGAAGGGTTCGGCTTCACATTTTTTTTTGGCCCGGTAGTAGATTTGAAGGTTCAGCTTCACATTTTTTTTGGCCCGGTAGTAGATTTGAAGGGTTCGGCTTCACATTTTTTTTTTTTTGGCCCGGTAGTAGATCTGAAGGGTTCAAGCCACATTTTTTGGCCCGGTAGTAGATCTGAAGGGTTCGCTCACATTTTTTGGCCCGGTAGTAGATTTGAAGGGTTCGGCTTCACATTTTTTGGCCCGGGTAGTAGATTTGAAGGGTTCGGCCTACATTTTTTGGCCCGGTAGTAGATTTGTCAACGTGTCCTTGAGCATTGACCCTGGATGCTTCTGGGTAAAATACATTATTTTACATTTTTTTGCTCTCTATTTGACTACTGCAGTCATTACTGTAGGATGAAGAGAAACACAGAGGAGAGGTCTCAGTGGGGCTGTAACAGATGGTCCTCCAAAGTCAGAGAGAGAGAGAGAGAGAGAGAGAGAGAGAGAGAGAGAGAGAGAGAGAGAGAGAGAGAGTCTCCTCTCATTCGCTTGTGTGTGTGTGTGTGTGTACTGTCTTTACAGCCGTTACCTCAAATTCTCTCCCTTCTCCCCTCCCCGTCGCTCAGCTCTGGCCCTGGCCGCCCCTCCAAAGCTCCCTGGGATTCGGGACTCCAGGCTCCTCCACCCTGAGGTTCTGCTGTCACCTGGAATGGTCTCTCACGCAGGTAAGATGTGTGTTTGTGTGTGTTTCTGTGTGTGTGTTCCTGTGTGTGTTTCTGTGTGTGTCTGTGTGTTTGTGTGTGTTTCTGTGTGTGTTTCTGTGTGTGTGTTTCTGCGTGTGTGTTTCTGTGTGTGTTTGTGTGTGTGTGTGGGGGGATAATGCTTTTCCATGTTCAGCAGAACATAGGACATGATGAAACATCTTTCTGCTCCGTCATCATTAGTATGCAAAGTGTCATGCTTAGACTCATATGTCACTACTGTAGGTTTTATTTATCACACACACACAGAGGGGTGGAGAGGGAGGGTTCGAGAGAGAGAGAGAGAGAGAGAGAGAGAGAGAGAGAGAGAGAGAGAGAGAGAGAGAGAGAGAGAGAGAGAGAGAGAGAGAGAGAGAGAGGGAGAGAGAGAGAGAGAGAGAGAGAGAGAGGGATGGATGGATGGATGGATGGATGGATGGCGAGGGAGCAAGATACAAGAAGTGGAAGGGATGGAGGGACAATCAGATGGAGGAGAGACATTCATTACAGCACATGAGGAGCTCCTTAACACAATGAGGAGTCTCTCTCACTGCCTCTCTACCATTGCCTCTTACACTCTCTCTCTCTCTCTCTCTCTCTGTTGCCTCTCTCTCTGTTGCCTCTCCTCTCTGGTCTCTCTCTCTCTCTGTTGCTCTCTCTCTCTCTCTCTGTCCCTCTCTGTGCCTCTCTCTCTGTTCCTCTCTCTCTCTGTCTCTCTCTCTCTCTTGCTCTGTGTCGCTCTCTCTCTGTTGCTCTATCTCTGCCGGTCTCTCTCTCTCTCTCTGTCTGTCTGTCTGTCTGTCTGTCTGTCTGTCTGTCTGTCTGTCTGTCTGTCTGTCTGTCTGTCTGTCTGTCTGTCTGTCTGTCTGTCTGTCTGTCTGTCTTTCTCCACTCATTAGGCTGCATTGTCAGACAGACAAACAGACAGACAGACAGATGAAGTGTTCTCATTCGGGTTCTCTTCAGAGTGCTCATTTAAGGGCCCTTATATGCACCTGCACTGGAGGGGGAGTGGAGGGAGGGAGAGAGGGAGGGAGGGGGAGAGGAGGGAGGGAGGTGGAGAGGAAGGACGGAGGGGGAGGTAGGTGAGGGAGGGAGACAGTTTAGTCTATAGAGACAGATACAGAGAGGGAGGTTTAGTCTATAGAGAGAGAGACAGGGAGGGAGGTTTAGTCTATAGAGACAGAGAGGGAGGTTTAGTCTATAGAGAAAGATACAGAGAGGGAGGTTTAGACTATAGAGAGAGAGACAGAGAGGGGGGTTTAGTCTATAGATAGAGAGACAGAGAGGGAGGTTTAGTCTATAGAGAGAGAGAGGGAGGTTTAGTATATAGAGAGAGAGAGGGAGGTTTAGTCTATAGAGAAAGATACAGAGAGGGAGGTTTAGACTATAGATAGAGAGACAGAGAGGGAGGTTTAGTCTATAGAGAGAGAGAGGGAGGTTTAGTATATAGAGAGAGAGAGGGAGGTTTAGTCTATAGAGACAGATACAGAGAGGGAGGTTTAGTCTATAGAGAGAGAGACAGGGAGGGAGGTTTAGTCTATAGAGAGACAGAGAGGGAGGTTTAGTCTATAGAGAGAGAGAGGGAGGTTTAGTATATAGAGAGAGAGAGGGAGGTTTAGTCTATAGAGACAGATACAGAGAGGGAGGTTTAGTCTATAGAGAGAGAGACAGGGAGGGAGGTTTAGTCTATAGAGACAGAGAGGGAGGTTTAGTCTATAGAGAAAGAAACAGAGAGGGAGGTTTAGACTATAGAGAGAGAGAGGGAGGTTTAGTATATATAGAGAGAGAGGGAGGTTTAGTCTATAGAGAAAGATACAGAGAGGGAGGTTTAGTCTATAGAGAGAGAGACAGGGAGGGAGGTTTAGACTATAGAGACAGAGAGGGAGGTTTAGACTATAGAGAGAGAGAGGGAGGTTTAGTATATATATAGAGAGAGGGAGGTTTAGTCTATAGAGAAAGATACAGAGAGGGAGGTTTAGACTATAGAGAGAGAGAGGGAGGTTTAGTATATAGAGAGAGAGAGGGAGGTTTAGTCTATAGAGAAAGATACAGAGAGGGAGGTTTAGTCTATAGAGAGAGAGACAGGGAGGGAGGTTTAGTCTATAGAGACAGAGAGGGAGGTTTAGTCTATAGAGAGAGAGAGACAGAGAGGGAGGTTTAGACTATAGAGAGAGAGAGGGAGGTTTAGTATATAGAGAGAGAGAGGGAGGTTTAGTCTATAGAGACAGATACAGAGAGGGAGGTTTAGTCTATAGAGAGAGAGACAGGGAGGGAGGTTTAGTCTATAGATAGAGAGACAGAGAGGGAGGTTTAGTCTATAGAGACAGATACAGAGAGGGAGGTTTAGTCTATAGAGAGAGAGACAGAGAGGGAGGTTTAGTCTATAGAGAGTGAGACAGAGAGGGAGGTTTAGTCTATAGAGAGAGAGACAGGGAGGGAGGTTTACTCTATAGAGAGTGAGACAGAGAGGGAGGTTTAGTCTATAGAGACAGAGAGGGAGGTTTAGTCTATAGAGAGAGAGAGACAGGGAGGGAGGTTTAGTCTATAGATAGAGAGACAGAGAGGGAGGTTTAGTCTATAGAGACAGATACAGAGAGGGAGGTTTAGTCTATAGAGAGAGAGACAGAGAGGGAGGTTTAGTCTATAGAGAGTGAGACAGAGAGGGAGGTTTAGTCTATAGAGAGAGAGAGACAGGGAGGGAGGTTTACTCTACAGAGAGTGAGACAGAGAGGGAGGTTTAGTCTATAGAGACAGAGAGGGAGGTTTAGTCTATAGAGAGAGAGACAGAGAGGGAGGTTTAGTCTATAGAGAGAGAGAGACAGAGAGGGAGGTTTAGTCTATAGAGAGAGAGACAGAGAGGGAGGTTTAGTCTATAGAGACAGATACAGGAGGGAGGTTTAGTCTATAGAGAGTGAGACAGGGAGGGAGGTTTAGTCTAGAGAGAGAGACAGAGAGGGAGGTTTAGTCTATAGAGAGAGAGACAGAGAGGGAGGTTTAGTCTATAGAGACAGAGAGGGGGGTTTAGTCTATAGAGACAGAGAGGGGGGTTTAGTCTATAGAGACAGAGAGGGAGGTTTAGTCTATAGAGAGAGAGACAGAGAGGGAGGTTTAGTCTATAGAGAGAGAGACAGAGAGGGAGGTTTAGTCTATAGAGACAGAGAGGGGGGTTTAGTCTATAGAGACAGATACAGAGAGGGAGGTTTAGTCTATATAGAGAGAGAGGGGGGTTTAGTCTATAGAGACAGATACAGAGAGGGAGGTTTAGTCTATATAGAGAGAGAGGGGGGTTTAGTCTATAGAGAGAGAGACAGAGAGGGAGGTTTAGTCTATAGAGAGAGAGACAGAGAGGGAGGTTTAGTCTATATAGAGAGAGAGGGGGGTTTAGTCTATAGAGAGAGAGACAGAGAGGGAGGTTTAGTCTATAGAGACAGAGAGGGGGGTTTAGTCTATAGAGACAGATACAGAGAGGGAGGTTTAGTCTATATAGAGAGAGAGGGGGGTTTAGTCTATAGAGAGAGAGACAGAGAGGGAGGTTTAGTCTATAGAGAGAGAGACAGAGAGGGAGGTTTAGTCTATATAGAGAGAGAGGGAGGTTTAGTCTATAGAGAGAGAGACAGAGAGGGAGGTTTAGTCTATATAGACAGAGAGGGGGGTTTAGTCTATAGAGACAGATACAGAGAGGGGGGTTTAGTCTATAGAGAGAGAGACAGAGAGGGAGGTTTAGTCTATATAGAGAGAGAGGGAGGTTTAGTCTATAGAGAGAGAGACAGAGAGGGAGGTTTAGTCTATAGAGACAGATACAGAGAGGGGGGTTTAGTCTATAGAGAGAGAGACAGAGAGGGAGGTTTAGTCTATATAGAGAGAGAGGGAGGTTTAGTCTATAGAGAGAGAGACAGAGAGGGAGGTTTAGTCTATATAGACAGAGAGGGGGGTTTAGTCTATAGAGACAGATACAGAGAGGGGGGTTTAGTCTATAGAGAGAGATACAGAGAGGGGGGTTTAGTCTATAGAGACAGATACAGAGAGGGGGGTTTAGTCTATAGAGACAGAGAGGGGGGTTTAGTCTATAGAGACAGATACAGAGAGGGGGGTTTAGTCTATAGAGACAGAGAGGGGGGTTTAGTCTATAGAGACAGATACAGAGAGGGGGTTTAGTCTATAGCACATATGTCAGAGTCAAGGCCCTTGGGCCCACATCCGGCCCTTGAGAAGGTTTTTTACGGCCCCTGGGATGATCTTGATTTATTATTAGAACCGCCCGCAGACCGCAGCAAGCCGGCCAGCCCGCAGATCTTTACACGCACCAATACTACACGGCCCACAATGCAACGGTGACGCACCGAGCAGTAGGCTGCTTCATTTCAATATTTATTGGCACAGCAGATTGTCAGCATCACAGTAAAATTAACTTTCAGATACCCATCAAAAATGGCAAAACGGAAGGTGGACACTGAGAACCAGGGTTTCAAACAAGGTGGAGTCGGAGTATTTGTTCACGGAGGTAGCTGGAAAACCTGTGTGTCTTCTGTGTGGAGAAAGTGTGGCGGTACTGAAAGAGTATAATCTGGAGACGACATTATGAAACGAAACACGCGGACAAAAACAAGAATATGGACATGGAACAAAGGCTACAAAAGGCAGAGGAATTAAAACGAGGCCTCAAATCTCGACAGGCTCTGTTCAAAAAGCCAAATCACAAGGCCAGGCTGCTGTCAAGGCCAGTTTTATTTTGGCAGAAGAGATCGCTAAATCAGCCCGGCCATTTACGGAGAGGGGATTTCATCAAAACTGCATGATTAAAGTTTGTGACGAAGTTTGCCCAGAAAAAAGGCAACTCTTTTTAAATGTGAGTCTGAGCAGAAACACCATTGCCGAGAGTAGACCAGTTGTCCATCAATCTAAAAGAGCAGCTTGTGAAAAAGGGAAAGATTTCATTGCATATTCCTTGGCTGTGGATGAGAGCACCGACATTTCTGACATTGCCCAGTTGTCAATTTTCATCCGCGAAGTGGACTCCAGCCTAAGCGTGACAGAGGAGTTTTTGGCTTTACGTCCTATGCATGGCACAACTACGGGGCATGATTTGTATGAAGAGGTGTCAAGATGTGTAAATGAGATGGAGCTGTCCTTGGAAAACTCGTGGGTTTGACAACCGACGGAGCACCTGCGATGTGTGGACACAGGAGCGGACTGGCTGGCGAAGATACGGAAAAGATGCAAGAGGAAAACGCGACAGGTGAGCTGACAGCTTATCATTGTATCATACACCAGGAAGTTGCAGCGGTAAAGCCTTGAAAATGGAGCATGTAATGAGCATCATCACGCGCACAGTTAACTTTATCAGAGCCAAAGGTTTGAATCACCGCCAGTTCAAGGCATTTCTGACGGAGTTAGAAACGGAGCATGGTGATTTGCCTTATCACACAGAGGTGCGATGGCTAAGCCAGGGAAAGGTGCTTCAAAGATGTTTCGAGCTTCGTGAGGAGATTTGTCTGTTCTTGGACAGCAAAGGGAAAGACACAACACAACTCCGAGACGAAATGTTTCTGTGTGAAATGGCTTTTCTGTGTGACATTACGAGTCATCTGAATGCAATGAACCTGCAGCTGCAGGGTCGGGATCGTGTCATCTCTGATATGTACAGTACAGTGAAGGCATTTAAAACCAAACTGACTCTGTGGGAGACGCAGATGCGGAAAGAAAATTTGAGCCACTTTCCCAGCTGCCAGACCATGAAAGAGAGCTCTCTACCAGTGCGTTCCCGAGCGCACAGTTGGCTGATAAAATAGGTATGCTTGCCGCTGACTTTCGACGCCGATTTGCTGACTTTGAAGCACAAAAGCAGGTTGGAACTGCTCGGTAACCCATTTGCTGCTGACGTGAAAGCTCACCACCAAACCTCCAAATGGAGTTGATTGACCTCCAACGCAATGATGCACTGAGGGCAAAATATGCGGCAGTGGGTGCTGCGGAGTTCGCCCGTTTCCTCCCTGACACAATGCCCCAGCTGCGCATCCAGGCTGCTCAAACGTTGTCTCATGGTTTGCAGCACATACCTGTGTGAACAACTGTTTTCTTTTGATGAACTTGAACAAACATCACACAGAAGTCGACTTACTGCTGAACACTCCACCTAATCTGAGGATTCTCAGCTCAGAGCCTTACTCCGAACATTGATGAACTTGTGGAAAAGATGGGACATCACCAAGTATCACCCTCAACCTCAAACAAGGAACATTACTGTGCAATCACATATTTAGAGTTTTACTCAGTTCTGCTTAAAAGTCAAAGTTTAATATTTGTTTTCACTGCATGTTATTTCTCCTTAAACAAAGTGTTGTTTTTGATTAATAGATTTTTGCACTTTATTTTATTGTAGTTTCAATCCAATTATATTTTAAAATATTTCAGTTGAGTGGATGATAGAAAATTGCTATTATTGTTTTTCTTTGAAGTAAATTTAGTCCACTTTGCTAAAATAGAGAATATAGGCTACTGATGGTGCCTTTGAATACCGGTTTCTCATTTAATGTCCATGTATGGGATTTTTATATAAGGAAATTTGTCTCTGTGTCTGTTGAAAATTAAAGATTACTGACAGACCATAAGAAAACATTGCTTTATTTATCTGATCATATTGGAATATATTTGTTAGGTTTTCAGTAGGTTCAATTAGGTTCACTAGACTATATGCGCCATTTAAACATTTTCAATGAACATTCGAACAGTCCGCCCTCGGCTTGTAGCTAAATTTTTTATTTGGCCCTCCGTCCATTTGACTTTGACACCCCTG
>NW_026281434.1:0-1647 GCF_023373465.1 Oncorhynchus keta
AATGGTGAATGAAAACAATAAAGCCTGAATATCAGCTCATATGGGGCCCATCCAGTCAGCTTTCACATTTGTTGAGAAAAGGAACACTGAAAATAGAAGATACACTTATTTAGGGTGAAACTGACTTACCATAGCTGACTTAGCGAAATGGGATACCTAGTCAGTTGTACAACTGAATGCGTCTTCCGCATTTAACCCAACCCCTATGATTCAAAGACAAGCGTGGGGCTGACTTAATCGACATCGGCGGGCAGTTGTTGTTAGGTGTTAACTGCCTTGCTCAATGGTAGAAGAGCAGATTTGTACCTTGTCAACTCGGGATTCGATCCACCAATCTTTCGGTTACTGGCCCAATTCTCCTCCCCGCCAGGTACCTGCCGCCCTTATACAGTAGCATGAGTGTAGGACATGTGCCCTTACGTACATCCTGTCACTGGTTGATTAGCTGTCAGAAGGTGGGTGTAGCTGGTGCATGAAGTCAGGCGCAGGAGAGCAGAATGAGTGAGCAACGTACTTTACTCAAAATAAAAGCACAAGGTAACAATACACTTGACCAACAATAAACGGTAATCAATTACGCACGGGTGAAAACAGTACCCGTCGAAAACCAGCCACAAGTACCGAATGAACATAGAAACAATCACGCACAAAAACATGGGGGAAACAGAGGGTTAAATACATGAACATGTAATTGGGGAATGAAACCAGGTGTGTAGAAAACAAAGACAAAACAAATGGAAAATGAAAGGTGGATCAGCGATGGCTAGAAGACCGGTGACGTCGACCGCCGAACGCCGCCCGAACAAGGAGAGGGGCCGACATCGGCGGAAGTCATGACATTAGCTGTCATTCTTCAAAGGAATTTGAGCTACATGGAGGTTTCTAACACATCTTTACTATTCAAAATCCTATATGGCATACAGGAGGGAGCCTTCCCACTGGGCACAGATGTCAGTTCAATGTCTATTTTTGGTTTACATTCATGCTGAATGTGAATTCAGCGTGAAATCAATATCAAATGTCACCATGTCATTGGATTTAAGTTAAACATTGTGGGGAAAAAATGTTAAATGTCCTTATGTCGATGATTTTTTACAAATCAAATCAGTTTTCCACATGGAAACAATGTTGATTCAACCAGTTGTTGCCCAGTGGGCACATGTCATTTCAATATGGAAAATGGGGTATTTGGTAGATAAGTTGATCAATGAAATTCCAATTCCCTTGTTAGCTGAGACTGCTGTTTTCGGTAGATGCAGCATATTGTAAATACCTTTACATTTCTATTGCCCAATCTGTAACACCTCACCGATGCAGGTTGAACAGAGCCTTTGTACTGCTTTGTTTTTTCTAATGACGGCCATTTTGCTGTCAGTGCTCTGCTTTCAGCAGGACTTGTTCTCCTCAAGAGGAAATCTCTCCGGCATTGATTAGCATATCTTGTGAAGCACATGAAGGTAGTAAACCTTGTGGGTAAACGTCTAGGCAAAGTAAAACATTCAAAGGAAAACGCAGCACAATGCTGCTCATGATCCCAAGTGATTTCATTGTTATGTTTCCATCCATGTACCAGGAATAAATGCAGGAATTCAGCTCGTCTCTTAGGAGAGGGGAAAACAGGGTTTTGACTATATGGTATAGAGCTTT
>NW_026281435.1:0-1562 GCF_023373465.1 Oncorhynchus keta
AAATCATCAAGGAACCCACCAGGTACAACCTAACTCTGTAAACAAGGGCACCCTCATAGACGTCATCCTGACCAACTGGCCCTCCAAATATACCTCCGCTGTCTTCAACCAGGATCTCAGCGATCACTGCCTCATCGCCTGTATCCGCCACGGAGCCGCAGTCAAGCGACCACCCCTCATCACTGTCAAACGCTCCCTAAAACACTTCTGTGAGCAGGCCTTTCTAATCGACCTGGCCCGTGTATCCTGGAAGGACATTGACCTCATCCCGTCAGTTGAGGATGCCTGGTCATTCTTTAAAAGTAACTTCCTCACCATTTTGGATAAGCATGCTCCGTTCAAAAAATGCAGAACCAAGAACAGATACAGCCCTTGGTTCACTCCAGACCTGACTGCCCTCGACCAGCACAAAAACATCCTGTGGCGGACTGCAATAGCATCGAATAGCCCCGTGATATGCAACTGTTCAGGGAAGTCAGGAACCAATACACGCAGTCAGTCAGGAAAGCTAAGGCCAGCTTCTTCAGGCAGAAGTTTGCATCCTGTAGCTCCAACTCCAAAAAGTTCTGGGACACTGTGAAGTCCATGGAGAACAAGAGCACCTCCTCCCAGCTGCCCACTGCACTGAGGCTAGAAACACGGTCTCCACCGATAAATCCATGATTATCGAAAACTTCAATAAGCACTTCTCAACGGCTGGCCATGCCTTCCGCCTGGCTACTCCAACCTCGGCCAACAGCTCCGCCCCCCCGTAGTTCCTCACCCAAGCCTCTCCAGGTTCTCCTTTACCCAAATCCAGATAGCAGATGTTCTGAAGAGCTGCAAAACCTGGACCCGTACAAATCAGCTGGGCTTGACAATCTGGACCCGCTATTTCTGAAACTATCTGCCGCCATTGTCGCAACCCTATTACCAGCCTGTTCAACCTCTCTTTCATATCGTCTGAGATCCCCAAGGATTGGAAAGCTGCCGCAGTCATCCCCCTCTTCAAAGGGGAGACACCCTGGACCCAAACTGCTATAGACCTATATCCATCCTGCCCTGCCTATCTAAGGTCTTCGAAAGCCAAGTCAACAAACAGGTCACTGACCATCTCGAATCCCACCGTACCTTCTCCGCTGTGCAATCTGGTTTCGAGCCGGTCACGGGTGCACCTCAGCCACACTCAAGGTACTAAATGATATCATAACCGCCATCGATAAAAGACAGTACTGTGCAGCCGTCTTCATCGACCTCGCCAAGGCTTTCGACTCTGTCAATCACCAAATTCTTATCGGCAGACTCAACAGCCTCGGTTTTTCGGATGACTGCCTTGCCTGGTTCACCAATTACTTTGCAGACAGAGTTCCAGTGTGTCAAATCAGAGGGCATGCTGTCCGGTCCTCTGGCAGTCTCTATGGGGGTGCCACAGGGTTCAATTCTCGGGCCGACTCTTTTCTCTGTATATATCAATGATGTTGCTCTTGCTGCGGGCGATTCCCTGATCCACCTCTACGCAGACTGACACCATTCTATATACTTTCGGCCCGTCATTGGACACTGTGCTATCAAACCTCCAAACG
>NW_026281436.1:0-516 GCF_023373465.1 Oncorhynchus keta
TATATAGATACAGACTCATTATATAGATACAGGCTCATTACATAGATACAGACTCATTATATAGATACAGACTCATTATATAGATACAGGCTCATTACATGGTTGTGTCCTCGTTTCAACATCTCTGCTATACAGCAATGTGTTCTGCCACATAGACTCATATTTCATATGCTGGTTGACATCTCTAAGAAATGAAAATAGTTGGATTGGTACCTGGGGGCCGTTATTCGGTGGTATGTCTGTGGACCAGACCAAGCAGAATTAATACTCTTACTTTTTTCCACAGATAGCCTGCCTAGATACTCAAAATGCTCAACCTCCACATGAGCACGAGGGGGAGTTTAAGTACAATTCGTACAAGCTTGTTTTGGATGGTCTGTAGCTTCTTCTTCAGATGTTTCTGGCTGTTGGTGAACCAAGATGTGCAGGATAATCAAAGAAGCTGTTCTGCCTGCGGCGATGGATCTCTGACCTGTTCACTGGACCTGCTATTGTATCGATCCTCTCTGTCTCTCT
>NW_026281437.1:0-4827 GCF_023373465.1 Oncorhynchus keta
GCCTGGTATGGTTCTCAATCAGAGGTAGCTGTCATTCATTGTCCCTGATTGAGAATCATACTTAGGTAGCCTGGTTTCACCTTTGAGTTGTGGGTGATTATTTTCTGTTCTGTGTTTTGTGCATTCACCACACTGTTCCGTTTCATTCGTTGTCGCTTTATTGTTTTCTGTTGAGTGTTCATTTATTCTATTTATTCTAACATACCCTCGTAAAACTGACCATCCTACCGATCCTCGACTTCTGCCATGTCATTTACAAAATAGCCTCCAATACCCTACTCAATAAATTGGATGCAGTCTATCACAGTGCAATTTGTTTTGTCACCAAAGCCCCATATACTACCCACCATTGCAACCTGTACGCTCTCGTTGGCTGGCCCTCACTTCATACTAATCGCCAAACCCACTGGCTCCAGGTCATCTACAAGACCCTGCTAGGTAAAGTCCCCCCTTATCTCAGCTCGCTGGTCACCATAGCAGCACTTACCTGTAGCACACGCTCCAGCAGGTATATCTCTCTAGTCACCCCCAAAACCAATTATTCCTTGGCCGCCTCTCCTTCCAGTTCTCTGCTGCCAATGACTGAAAATGAATACAAAAATCTCTGAAACTGGAAACACATCTCCCCACTAGCTTTAAGCACCAGCTGTCAGAGCAGCTCTCACAGATTACTGCACCTGTACATAGCCCATCTATAATTTGAGCCCAAACAACTACCCTTCCCCTACTGTATTTACTTATTTTGCCTTGCACCCAATTATTTCATCTCTACCTTGCACATTCTTTTCCACTGCAAATCTACCATTCCAGTATTTTACTTGCTATATTGTATTTACTTTACCAACATGGCCTTTCTTTTGCCTTACCTCCTTATCTCACCTCATTTGCTCACATCGTATATAGACTTATTTTTCTACTGTATTATTGACTGTATGTTTGTTTTACTCCATGTACTCTGTGTTGTTGTATGTGTCGAACTGCTTTGTTTTTATCTTGGCCAGGTCGCATTAAATGAGAACTTGTTCTCAACTTGCCTGCCTGGGTAATAAAGGTGAAATAAATCAAATCAATAAATTAGAGAGGATTAGAAATCCAAGGCTTAAAACAAAGGTGTCCATATATGCCGATGACTCAAGTTTTATATCAAGTCCGCAAGCTAGATCCCCAAATGTCTCATTGAAGATCTGGATGACTTTCTGTGCTCTCTGGACTAAAACCTCATTTTATTAAGTGTACAATATAACGTATTGGATCTTTTAAAAGACAACTTCTACATTACCCTGCAGTTTACCTATAAAAAATGGGCTAGTGGTGAAGTAGACATAGTTGGTATTCATATCACAAAATATATAAATAATCTCTCACAATGAATTTCAATAGAAAACTTGTAAAAGTAGACAAGGTCCTGCAACCATGGGAGAGGTCTATTTATGGAAAAAATTGCCCTGATTAACTCCATAGTCATATAAAAAGTCAGTTTATTCACTTACTGCATAGTGCTCCTGATGATTTGTTTTCCAAATCATATGATCCAAAAAATATTTTGATTTATCTGGGACACTAAACCAGACAAAATAAAGTTTTCGACTGTACCATACTGATTGCAAAATAGTTGGGAAGAGATTTTTTTGATGTACGATTCCATGGTACAAGGTGTATGAGTTGATATATAAAACAATGCAAGACAATATAAAAAAACAATGCAAGATTCAAGACTTGCTTTTCAGCTAAAATTATTATATAGAATTATTGCCACCAACAAATGTTGAATATATGGGGCATAAAATCATCGAAGCTCTGCAGATTTTGTTGTGTGAGGATACAGAATCAATAGACCATTTATTTTGGTACTATTTTGTCATTTTCATCCATTCCTGAACCTGAGACCAGAAACAGGTTCAGGAATGGCCAAGCATGCATAACATTGATCTAAAAATCTAAAACTGACCGTAGAAATAATTGCTGTTAGTAAGGGACTGAAAAGACTTGGCATGGTCCCCAGATCTTCAAAACGTTCTACAGCTGCACCATTGAGAGCATCCTGACCGGTTGCATCACCGCCTGGTATGGCAACTGCTCAGCATATGAACGTAAGGCGCTACAGAGGGTAGTGCGTACAGGCCAAGCTCCCACTTTGTTTTTACACTGCTGCTACTCGCTGTTTATTGTCTACGCATAGATCACTTTACCCCTACCTACATGTACAAATGATCTTGACTAACCTGTACTCCCCTGCCATGATCTCGGTACGGTGCCCCTGTGGCATGCAGCCTCATTATTGTTATTTTATTGTGTTAAAAATATATACATACTTTTAGTTTATTTAATAAATATTTTCTTAACTCTATTTCTTGAACTGCATTGTTGGTTAAGGGCTTGTAAGAAAGCATTTCACGATAGGTCCACACCTGTTGTATCTCGGTGCATGTGGCGATTATCATTTGATTCGATTTGATTAGAGTACAATGTAAAGGCATCCGCATAAATTGGTTCGGTTTGCTCCTAGCAGATCTCAGCTAGGCAAAGCAGGCTAGTCTGTGCTCTCATACTCCCCAAAGACCTTCGCTTGGAAATGAGAGGAGAAGAGGGCAATATCACTGTTGCTGTGTCCCTCTTGATTAAACAGACTACTCCCTCTTGCCAATCAGGGGAACTCTTGGGTATGTTGCGGTGGACACGTCATTACAATTGCTTTTTCGGGAACCTGGTAAAATTATTAAAGTCATTGTCAGCATAGTAGTTCGAAGAAGCTTTGGCTAATTTCCGAGGCTAACTGGGTGCACTCCAATCATTTCCTGATATCGACAGCAGATGGGTGTTGTATTCATGACATTGATTACTTAGCTAGCTAATATACATTTTAAGAAAACAAGTGATATTAAGTGGCTTGTTTTGGTGGTCAATGAGACAGAGAGCTAACTTAGCTAACCAGTTGAGCAAGAAAACAATGTAACAAAACTATAATTTAGGATTTGGAAAATATTCAAAGAAAATTTGTCCTTGGTGTCGGACTCGACAGTTGCTATCCATTGGAGCTGTTTGGCGCAGTATTTCTTGGTCGTCACTAGTTACAACAGCCACAGAGTCATAAATCCTGCCTATTTCTGAAATGTCCCTTCTAAAATATGATTTTAAACCTAACCGTAATCACACTGCTAACCTTATGTCTAACACAAACCTTAAATTAAGACCAAATAACAAATTGTAGTTTTCATAAATTATTTAGGATATAGCCAAAATTGACTTTTGGCTGTGCTATCTAATGGAAACCGTATTTCTCAAGTAAATAAATGTGCATGAAAACTAGTCTACTCTCGTTGAATGACAACAAACCTTCATGGTCCTACTCCTTTCCAAGAAGTAGTTCTGTTGACCAGTCACCGACGAAAGGGCGTAGACTTCGGCAACCAAACTTCGACTTGCCTAAAAAAGCACCAAAACCAACAAAACGTCACAAAATGTTGTCATAATATATGCGCAAACTGTTTCTGACTTTGTATAAAAAGTACTCAATTGTCAGGCAGGTAAAAGTAAAAGCCACACGAAAATGACTCAAGTAAAGTGAAAGTCACGCAGTAAAATACTACTTGAGTTAAAATTTAAAAGTATTTGGTTTTTCAATGTACTTGGAACTGCTAAAATGTACTTAATTATCAAAAGTAAAAACCATTTAAAATTCCATATATTAAGCAAACCAGATGGCATAATTTCTTTGTTTTGACGGATAGCTATTATATGGCTTTCCTCCTGGGAAGGAGAGGCGGACCAAAATGCAGAGTGGATATAGTTCATGTTTTAATAGGAAAACTCAACATGAACATAATACAAAACAATAAATGTGGCAAAACAGAAACAGCCCTATCTTTTTTTAAGCCAAAAAAGTATTTATTATCTTCAATACCATTAATTCTTTACAACTCATGATTTACATACATACTCAATCTTAAATAATGGTATTTTAATTAAACTAATTAAACTAAACATAAACCCCAAACAAAACCTCAGGGGAGCATCTTCCTCCTCAGTCACCCTACAAAATACCTTTCCCTATCTCCCCGTCCCTAATCTATCCCCTTACAAATCTAAATGACACCCAGCCCTAAACCCCTTACACCTGTCCCGAGCATCATGCCGCCCCCACTTCCTCTCCTCCTCTTCATCCCTCCCCCAACCCTTCCACCCTCCTCACTATCCCTTCCACTCCCCCACCTCGCCCCGTCTTCGCCACTCATGTTCTGCCTGGCTTCCCACAGCCCCTCAGTTTAAAGAGACTCATGAGAAGCTTTTCTGAGCGAGAAACCTGTCCCTATCCGTCCTCCCTCTCGCTCTCCCTACACCCTCTCTAACCTGGCCCCACGCCAATACAAAAATCCCTCCCTTACCAAACCTAACAAACACCCCGTGCTCCCTAGCCCATACTACTCCGGCAAAGGCACAGTCCCAAAAGACATGGCGCACAGCTCTCCTCCCTGCCACAAGAGGATCTTGGACAGGTGGGGGATTGCACCGAACTATACCGGTACATGATGGAACATACCGGCAAGCACTTATGGAGGCTCATCCAATCCCAGGTCCTGAGCCTACTTGTCCAGACTCTGCGCCTGCACTCCGTGCCCACGCTGCTTCCAAGCTGCTCACTACAGGCGCCTCGAGGACCCGTGTTAGACCACACCATTACGCTTCTCGCCTGATATGACAGGCCACATGAACACCTGCAGGAGGTAACCGGACGGGTGTATCACTGGCTGAGCAAGCTCCGTTAACAAGAAAGAAACAAAAATTGTGTCCAGCTTGAGAGGGAATGTGGTACCCCCTCATCCTCCCTCC
>NW_026281438.1:0-5000 GCF_023373465.1 Oncorhynchus keta
CATGTGTATCTGCTCATCTCTCTCTCTCTCTCTCTCTGCTCTCTCTGCTCTGCTTCTCTCTCTCTCTCATGTCTGTTTATCTCTCTCTCTCGCCTGTTTCTCTCTCTCTCTCTGTTTCTCTCTCTCTCTCTCTGTTTCTCCTCTGTGTCAACTTCTCTCGCATCTCGTGCTTTCTCTCTCTCTGTCTCTCTGTCTCTCTGCTTCTCTTTCTCCCTGCTCTGTTTCTCTCTCTCTGTGTCTCTCTGTTTACATCTCTGCTCTCTGTTTCTCTCTCTCTGTCTCTCTGTTTGTCTGTCTCTCTCTCTGTTTCTCTCGCTCTGTCTGTTTCATGCTTTCTCTCTCTGATCATCTCTATAGAACATCTCTGTATATGGCGACATACTCTCTCTGTCTCTCTCTCCTCTCTCTGTTTCTCTCTCTCCCTCTGTTTCTCTCTCTCTCTCTGTCTCTGTTTCTCTCCTCTCTCTGTTTCTCTCTCTCTCTGTCTCTCTGAACTTTGTCTCTCTGTTTCTCTCTCTCTCTGTTTCTCTTTTCTTTCCATCTCTGTTTCTCTCTCTCTCTCGTATATGAACTATACTTTCTCTACATCTGTTTCTCTCTACGTTTTCTTTCTCTCTCTTTCTCTCTGTTTCTCTCTCCTCTTCTTTCTCTCTGTTCTCTCTCTCTCTCTCTCTTCTCTCTGTTTCTCTCTGTTTCTCTCTCTCTGTCTGTCTCTCTGTCTCTCTCTCTCTGTCTCTCTGTTTCTCTCTCGTCTCTTTCTGTCTCTCTGTCTCTCTCTGTCTGTCTCTCTGTTTCTCTCTCTCGTCTCTCTGTTTCTCTCTCTCTGTCTCTCTGTTTCTCTCTCTCTCTCTCTGTTTCTCTCTCTCTCTCTCTCTCTGTTTCTCTCTGCTTCTCTCTGCTCTCTCTGTTTCTCTCTCTCTGTCTCTCTCTCTCTCTCTGTCTCTCTCTCTCTTTCTGTTTCTCTCTCTCTGTTTCTCTCTCTCTCTGTCTCTCTGTTTCTCTCTCTCTCGTTTCTCTCTCTCTCTGTCTCTCTGTTTCTGTCTCTCTGTTTCTCTCTCGTCTCTGCATTTCTCTTGTTTCTCTCTCTGTCTCTCTGTGTATTCTCTCTCTGTTCTTTCTCTCTGTTTTCTCTCTTCTTCTCTTGTTTCTCTCTCTCTCTGTTCTGTCTCTGTCTCTCTCTCTGTCTCCTCTGTCTGTCTCTTCTGTTTCTCTCTCTTCTGTCTCTCTGTTTCTCTCTCTCTCTCTCTGTTTCTCTGCTCTCTCTGTTTCTGTTTTCTCTCTCTCTCTCTGTTTCCCTCTGGGTCTGAAGGCAGATGCCCTGAACAGACAAAGACAGGAGAGAAAGGGAACGATAAGAGAGAAGGCAGAGAGTGTGAAAGTGATTGAGAGGGTTGGAGTAGAGAGTGAAAGTGATTGAGAGGTTGGAGTAGAGAGTGAAAGTGATTGAGAGGGTTGGAGTGAAAGCAATGTGACTGTGTGTATCTCTCATTGAAAGCGATGTGACTTCCTATTGTTCCAGACAGGAACAGCCTTGTAAAAATCATCAGTTTGCTTGATTGAGTCCTTTCATTGAATATGAAGCTCACCTCTCTCAGCACACTCCAACATGTTATGTGTGTTTAGTGAAGAGAGCCGCAGTCCAGTGAAAGCAATTCAACTAGCAGACACAGAATGTAGATGCCTGAGAAGGAGACAGATTTGAAGGACATGTAGAGGCATTTTATACTCATATTTTAGATAAGCACATGCGCCTGAGATACATCGGGTGTAGACTGAAATGCTTCCTTATGAGCAGTTCCCAACGATGCCAGTTAAAAATAGTGGCACAAAGGAATACAATACACAAGAATGGAGATATATACAGGAAGTACCAGATCAATATGGAGCTATATACAGGAAGTACCAGATCAATGTGGAGCTATATACAGGAAGTACCAGATCAATGTGGAGCTATATACAGGAAGTACCAGATCAATGTGGAGCTATATACAGGAAGTATCAGATCAATGTGGGCTATATACATGAAGTACCAGATCAATGTGGAGCTATATACAGGAGAGTACCAGATCAATGTGGAGCTATATACAGGAAGTACCAGATCAATGTGGAGCTATATACAGGAAGTACCAGATCAATATGGAGCTATATACAGGAAGTACCAGATCAATGTGGAGCTATATACAGGAAGTACCAGATCAATGTGGAGCTATATACAGGAAGTACCAGATCAATGTGGAGCTATATACAGGAAGTACCAGATCAATGTGGAGCTATATACAGGAAGTACCAGATCAATGTGGAGCTATATACAGGAAGTACCAGATCAATGTGGAGCTATATACAGGAAGTACCAGATCAATGTGGAGCTATATACAGGAAGTCCCAGATCAATATGGAGCTATATACAGGAAGTACCAGATCAATGTGGAGCTATATACAGGAAGTCCCAGATCAATGTGGAGCTATATACAGGAAGTACCAGATCAATGTGGACCTATATACAGGAAGTACCAGATCAATATGGAGCTATATACAGGAAGTACCAGATCAATGTGGAGCTATATACAGGAAGTACCAGATCAATGTGGAGCTATATACAGGAAGTACCAGGTCAATGTGGAGCTATATACAGGAAGTACCAGATCAATGTGGAGCTATATACAGGAAGTACCAGATCAATATGGAGCTATATACAGGAAGTACCAGATCAATGTGGAGCTATATACAGGAAGTACCAGTACCAGATCAATGTGGAGCTATATACAGGAGTACCGGTACCAGATCAATGTGGAGCTATATACAGGGAGTACCAGTACCAGATCAATGTGGAGCTATATACAGGGAAGTACCAGATCAATATGGAGCTACATATATACACAGGAGTACCAGTACCAGATCAATGTGAAGCTATATACAGGACAATATGGAGCTACATACAGGAGTACCAGATCAATGTGAAGCATATACAGGGTACCAGTACCAGATCAATATGGAGCTACATACAGGGAGTACCAGTACCAGATCAATGTGAAGCTATATACAGGAGTACCAGTACCAGATCAATGTGGAGCTATATACAGGGAGTAAGTACCAGATCAATATGGAGCTACATACAGGAGTACCAGTACCAGATCAATGTGGAGCTATATACAGGAGTACCAGATCAATGTGAAGCTATATACAGGGAGTACCAGTACCAGATCAATGCTACATACAGGAGCAGCACCAGATCAATGTGAACAGGGAGTACCAGTACCAGATCAATGTCGAGCTACATACAGGGAGTACCAGATCAATGTGGAGCTATATACAGGAAGTACCAGATCAATGTGGAGCTATATATACAGGGAGTACCAGTACCAGATCAATGTGGAGCTATATACAGGGAGTACCAGTACAGGGAAGTACCATAATATGGAGCTATATACAGGAAGTACCAGATCAATGGAGCTATATACAGGAAGTAGTACCAGATCAATGTGGAGCTATATACAGGAGCACCAGTACCAGATCAATGTGAATCTATATACAGGAGTACCAGTACCAGATCAGCTATATACAGGAAGTACCAGCAATATATATACAGGGAGTACCAGATCAATGTGAAGCTATATACAGAGTACCAGTACCAGATCAATATGGAGTACCAGAGTACCAGATCAATGTCAGGGAGTACCAGTACCAGATCAATATGGAGCTACATACAGGGAGTACCAGTACCAGATCAATGTGGATATATACAGGAGTACCAGTACCAGATCAATGTGAAGCTATATACAGGGGAGTACCAGAGTGAACCAGTACCAGTACCAGATCAATGTGGAGCTATATACAGGAGTACCAGATCAATGTGAAGCTATACCAGGGAGTACCAGTACCAGATCAATGTGGAGCTGTATACAGGAGTACCAGATCAATGTGGAGCTATATACAGGAAGTACCAGATCAATGTGGAGCTATATACAGGAAGTACCAGATCAATGTGAGCCATATACAGGGAAGTACCAGATCAATGTGGAGCTATATATCCGTTGCTGACAGGTGAAAAATGTAGCACACAGCCCTGCAATCTTTGTAGACAAATATTGGCACTGGAACGGCCTTACTGAAGAGCTTCAGTGAATTTCACGTGGCACCGTCATAGATGCCACCTTTCCAACAAGTCAATTCATCAAATTTCTGCCCGGTCAACTGTATGTGCTGTTATTGTGAAGTGGAAAACGTCAGATCAACAAGCCGGCTGGAGTGGGTAAAGCTCGCCGCCATTGGACTCTGAGCAGTGGAAATACGTTCTCTGGAATGATGAATCACGCCACCATCTGGCAGTCTGACGGACAAATCTGGGTTTGCGGATACCAGGAGAATTCCTACCTTTCCTGTTTCAGCATGACAATGCCCTTCTGCAACAAAGTGAGGTCCAAACAGAAATGGTTTGTGGAGATCGACGTGGAAAGAACTTGACTGACCTGCACAGATCCCTGACTTCAACCTCATCGTACGAACACCTTCGGGATGAATTGGAACGCCGATTGTGAGCCAGGCCTAATCACTGGCCTGCACAGATCCCCTGACCTCAACCCCATCGAACGAACACCTTTGGGATGAATTAGAAAACCGACTGTGAGCCAGGCCTCATCACCCAACATCAGTGCCCGACCTCACTAATACTCTTACTCACGAATGGAAGCAAATCCCCGCAGCAATGTTCCATCATCTAGTAGAAAGCCTTCCCAGAAGAGTGGAGGCTGTTCTAGCAGCAATGTTCCAATATCTAGTGGAAAGCCTTCCCAGAAGAGTTGAGGCTGTTATAGCAGCAATGTTCCAACATCTAGTGGAAAGCCTTCCCAGAAGAGTGGAGGCTGTTATAGCAGCAATGTTCCAACATCTAGTGGAAAGCCTTCCCAGAAGAGAGTAGCAGCAATGTACCAACATCTAGTGGAAAGCCTTCCAGAAGAGTGGAGGCTGTTATAGCAGCAATGTTCCACATCTAGTGGAAAGCC
>NW_026281439.1:0-2642 GCF_023373465.1 Oncorhynchus keta
CAGGGGTGTCAAAGTCAAATGGACGGAGGGCCAAATAAAAAATTTAGCTACAAGCCGAGGCCGGACTGTTCGAATGTTCATTGAAAAATTTTTAAATGACGCATATAGTCTAGTGAACCTAATTGAACTACTGAAAACCTAACAAATATATTCCAATATGATCAGATAAACCAAGCAATATTTTCTTATGGCTCTGTCAGTAATCTTTAATTTTCAACAGACACAAAAGACCAAATTTCCTTATATAAAAATCCCCCATAACATGAACATTAAATGAAAGAAACCGGTATTCAGGCACCATCAGTAGCCTATATTTTCTATTTTAGCAAAAGTGGGCTAAATTTACTTCAAAGAAAAAAACAATAATAGCAATTTTCTATCATCCACTCAACTGAAATATTTTTAAAATATAATTGGATTGAAATACAATAAAATAAAGTGCAAAAATCTATTAATCAAAAACAACACTTTGTTTTAAGGAGAAGTAACATGCAGTGAAAACAAATATTAAACTTTAACTTTTAAACTTGAACTGATAAAAACTCTAAATATGTGATTGCACAGTAATGTTCACTTGTTTGAGGTTGAGGGTGATACTTGGTGGTGTCCCATCTTTTCCACAAGTTCATCAATGTTCGGGGTAAGGCTCTGAGCTGAGGAAATCCTCAGAATTGAGTGGAGGTGTTCAGCAGTAAGTCGACTTCTGTGTGATGTTTTGTTCAAGTTCATCAAAGAAAACAGTTGTTCACACAGGTATGTGCTGCCAAACATAGACAACGTTTGAGCAGCCTGGATGCGCAGCTGGGGCATTGTCGGGGAGGAAACGGGGCGAACTCCGCAGCACCCACTGCAGCATATTTTGCCCTCAGTGCATCATTGCATTGGAGGTCAATCAACTCCATTTGGAGGTTTGGTGGTGAGCTTTCACGTCAGCAGCAAATGGAGTTACCGAGCAGTTCCAACCTGCTTTTTTGTGCTTCAAAGTCAGCAAATCGGCGTCGAAAGTCAGCGGCAAGCATGCCTATTTTATCAGCCAACTGTGCGCTCGGGAGGCACTGGTAGAGAGCTTCTCTTTCATGGTCTGGCAGCTGGGAAAGTGGCTCAAATTTTCTTTCCGCATCTGCGTCTCCACAGAGTCAGTTTGGTTTTAAATGCCTTCACTGTACTGTACATATCAGAGATGACCGATCCCGACCCTGCAGCTGCAAGTTCATTGCATTCAGATGACTCGTAATGTCACACAGAAAAGCCATTTCACACAGAAACATTTCGTCTCGGAGTTGTGTTGTGTCTTTCCTTTGCTGTCCAGAACAGACAAATCTCCTCACGAGAAGCGCAGAAACATCTTTGAAGCACCTTTCCCTGGCTTAGCCATAGCACCTCTGTGTGATAAGGCCAAATCCTGTCTCCGTTTCTAACTCCGTCAGAAATGTACGAACTGGGTGATTCAAACCTTTGGCTCTGATAAAGTTAACTGTGCGCGTGATGATGCTCATTACATGCTCCATTTTCAAGGCTTTACCGCACAACGCTTCCTGGTGTATGATACAATGATAAGCTGTCCAGCTCACCTGTCGCGTTTTCCTCTTGCATCTTTTCCCGTATCTTCGCCACCAGTCCGCTCCTGTGTCCACACATCGCAGGTGCTCCGTCGGTTGTCAAACCCACGAGTTTTTCCCAAGGCAGCTCCATCTCATTTACACATCTTGACACCTCTTCCATACAAATCATGCCCCGTAGTTGTGCCATGCATAGGACGTAAAGCCAAAAACTCCTCTGTCACGCTTAGGCTGGAGTCCACTCCGCGGATGAAAATTGACAACTGGGCAATGTCAGAAATGTCGGTGCTCTCATCCACAGCCAAGGAATATGCAATGAAATCTTTTCCCTTTTTCACAAGCTGCTCTTTTAGATTGATGGACAACTGGTCTACTCTCTCGGCAATGGTGTTTCTGCTCAGACTCACATTTAAAAAGAGTTGCCTTTTTCTGGGCAAACTTCGTCACAAACTTTAATCATGCAGTTTTGATGAAATCCCCTCCACGTAAATGGCCGGGCTGATTTAGCGATCTCTTCTGCCAAAATAAACTGGCCTTGACAGCAGCCTGGCCTTGTGATTTGGCTTTTTTGAACAGAGCCTGTCGAGATTTAAAGGCCTCGTTTTAATTCCTCTGCCTTTTGTAGCCTTTGTTCCATGTCCATATTCTTGTTTTTGTCCGCGTGTTTCGTTCATAATGTCGTCTCAGATTATACTCTTTCAGTACCGCCACACTTTCTCCACACAGAAGACACACAGGTTTTCAGCCTCCGTGAACAAATATCGACTCCCACCTTGTTTAAACCCCAGTTCTCAAGTGTCCACCTTCCGTTTACCATTTTGATGGGTATCTGAAAGTTAATTTTAGTGTGATGCTGACTGACAACTGCTGTGCCAATAAATATTGAAATGGAAGCAGCCTACTGCTCGGTGCGTCACAGATTGCATTATTGAAATGTAGTATTGGTGCGTGTAAAGATCTGCGGGCTGCCGGCTTGCTGCGGTCTGCGGGCGGTTCTAATAATAAATCAAGATCATCCCAGGGGCCGTAAAAAACCTTCTCGCGGGCGGATGTGGCCAGCGAGCCTTGACTCTGACATATGTG
>NW_026281440.1:0-2500 GCF_023373465.1 Oncorhynchus keta
TACTCTCCCTCCATCTCTCCCTTCCTCCCTCCATCCATCCATCCCTCCTCCATCCCTCCATCCATCTCTCCCTTCCTCCCTCCCTCCATCCATCCATCTCTCCCTCCATCCCTCCATCCATCCCTCCCTTCCTCCCTCCATTCCGCCATTCATCTCTCCCTTCCTCCCTCCATCCATCCATCCCTCCCTCATCCCTCCATCCATCTCTCCCTTTCTCCCTCCATCCCTCCATCCATCTCCCTTCCTCCTCCATTCCGCCATTCATCTCTCCCTTCCTCCCTCCTCCATCCATCCATCTCTCCTTCCTCCCTCCATTCCGCCATTCATCTCCCTCCATCCCTCCATCCATCTCTCCCTTCCTCCCTCCATTCCGCCATTCATCTCTCCTTCCTCCCTCCCTCCATCCATCTCTCCCTTCCTCCCTCCATTCCGCCATTCATCTCTCCCTTCCTCCCTCCATCCATCCATCTCTCCCTCCATCCCTCCATCCATCTCTCCCTTCCTCCCTCCATCCCTCCATCCATCTCTCCTCCCTCCATCCCTCCATCCATCTCTCCCTCCTCCCACCCTCCATCCATCCTTCCTCCTCCATCTCTCCCTCCATCCTCCATCCATCTATTCAGTCCTTCCTCCTCCCTCCATCCCTCCCTCCATCCCTCCATCCTCTCTCCATCCCTCCATCCATCTCTCCTTCCATCCTCGCATCCATCCCTCCTCTCCATCCCTCCATCCATCTCTCCTCCATCCCTCCATCCATCTCTCCTCCCCTCCATTCCTCCTCTCTCCCCTCCACCGTGCCTATGTTTGTTTGTGGTAGTTCTGTTATTTTTGGCCCCTAACTGCCACAGCTCAACCCACCGCCTCCTCCAGACCCTGGTACCTTCCTCTGACCACTTCCTCCCTCCTCTAGACTCTGGTACCTTCCTCTGACCACTTCCTCCTCCTCTAGACTCTGGTACCCTTCCTCTGACCACTTCCCTCCCTCCTCTAGACTCTGGTTCCCTTCCTCTGACCACTTCCTCCTCCCTCCTCTAGACTCTGGTTCCCTTCCTCTGACCACTTCCTCCCTCCCTCCTCTAGACTCTGGTTCCCTTCCTCTGACCACTTCCTCCCTCCTCTAGACTCTGGTTCCCTTCCTCTGACCACTCCCTCCCTCCCTCCTCTAGACTCTGGTTCCCTTGCTCTGACCACTCCTCCTCCCTCCTCTAGACTCTGGTACCCTTCCTCTGACCACTTCCCTCCTCCTCTAGACCCTGGTACCCTTCCTCTGACCACTCACTCCCTCCCTCCTCTAGACTCTGGTACCCTTCCTCTGACCACTCTCTCCTCCCTCCTCTAGACCCTGGTACCCTTCCTCTGACCACTCCTCCCTCCCTCCTCTAGACCCTGGTACCCTTCCTCTGACCACTCATTCCTCCTCCTCTAGACTCTGGTACCCTACCTCTGACCACTCTCTCCCTCCCTCCTCTAGACTCTGGTACCCTTTTTCTGATCACTCCCTCCCTCCCTCCTCTAGACCCTGGTACCCTTCCTCTGACCACTCACTCCCTCCCTCCTCTAGACTCTGGTGCCCTACCTCTGACCACTCTCTCCCTCCCTCCTCTAGACCCTGGTGCCCTTCCTCTGACCACTCCTCCCTCCTCTAGACTCTGGTTCCTCCTCTGACCACTCCTTCCTCCTCCTCTAGACTCTGGTACCCTTCCTCTGACCACTCCTCCCTCCTCTAGACTCTGGTTCCTTCCTCTGACCACTTCCTCCCTCCCTCCTCTAGACTCTGGTTTCCTTCCTCTGACCACTCCCTCCCTCCCTCCTCTAGACTCTGGTACCCTTCCTCTGACAACTCCTCCCTCCTCTACACTCTGGTACGCTACCTCTGACCACTCCTCCCTCCCTCCTCTGGACTTTGGTGCCCTTCCTATGACCACTACCTCCTCCCTCTTCAGACTCTGGTAACCTTCCTCTGACCACTCCTCCCTCCTCTAGACTCTGGTACCCTCCCTCTGACCACTCCCTCCCTCCCTCCTCTAGACTCTGGTACCTTTCCTCTGACCTCCTCCCTCCTCCCTCCTCTATACTCTGGTACCCTTCCTCTGACCACTCCTCCCTCCTCCCTCTAGACTCTGGTACCCTTCCTCTGACCACTTCCCTCCCTCCTCTAGACTCTGGTTCTCTTCCTCTGAACACTCCCTCCCCTCCCTAGACTCTGGTACCCTTCCTCTGACCTCCTCCCTCCCTCCTCCTCTAGACTCTGGTACGCTACCTCTGACCACTCCCTCCCTCCTCTAGACTCTGGTACCCTTCCTCTGACCATTCCCTCCCTCCCTCCCTCCTCTAGACTCTGGTACCCTTCCTCTGACCACTTCCCTCCCTCCTCTAGACTCTGGTTCCCTCCCTCTGACCACTCCTTCCCTCCCTCCTCTAGACTCTGGTACCCTTCCTCTGACCACTCCCTCCCTCCCTCCTCTAGACTCTGGTACCCTTCCTCTGACCACTCCCTCCC
>NW_026281440.1:7500-12500 GCF_023373465.1 Oncorhynchus keta
TCCTTTACTGTCCTCTCTCTCTCACCCTCCTCTCTCTCACCCTCCTCTCTCTCACCCTCCTCCTCTCACCCTCCTCTCTCACCCTCCCCTCTCTCAACTCCTCCCCTCTCACCCTCCCATCTCTTACCCTCCCTCTCTCACCCTCCCTCTCTCACCCTCCCATCTCTTACCCTCCCTCTCTAAACCTCCCTCTCTCACCCTCCCTCTCTCACCCTCTCTCTCACCTCCTCTCTCTCACCCTACTAGCAGAGTAAGCAGGTTGTACTATGGGATGTAAAGACCTTGCTGCCTTCCTAAGGAAGTGCTGACTGGGTCAGCTGCCCCAGGAAGCCCTCTGACAAACAATTCCTATCCTCTTCCTGTCCTCTGATCCCAGGCTGTGTTGGGCAGGTGGGCAGGGCCGTCCAGGGGCGATGGTGCATCCCCCCCCACCTCCCCCACACCTGCCGTTATCCTCCACTCCACCTCTAATGATGTCAGACAGTCAGGGAGGGCACTAACTTCTCTCCATTCTACCCCCTCTATCCCTCTTTACACCTCTACCCTCACAGATGGCTTATTTAAATACTAGTCCTTGTCCAGACTCTCTCTCTCTCTCTGACACGCTTTCTCTTCAGCTTGTTAGAAGACACTCTAGGTTGAACTGTAGAGTTGTTGGGTGGTGACCGGCTGTAGTGAGCTGTAAAGCCCATGATTAACCTCTGGCCGTCTCTACGGGGGTGCCACAGGGTTCAATTCTCGGGCCGACTCTTTTCTCTGTATACATCAATGATGTCGCTCTTGCTGTGGGCGATTCCCCGATCCACCTCTACGCAGACGACACCATTCTGTATACTACTGGCCCTTCTTTACACACTGTGTTAACAAATCTCCAGACGAGCTTGAACGCCATACAACTCTCCTTCCGTAGCCTCCAACTGCTCTTAAATACAAGTAAAACTAAATGCATGCTCTTCAACCGTTCGCTGCCTGCACCTACCCGCCGGTCCAGCATCACTACTCTGGACGGCTCTGACTTAGAATACGTGGACAACTACAAATACCAAGGTGTCTGGTTAGACTGTAAACTCTCCTTCCAGACTCACATTAAGCATCTTCAATCCCAAATGAAATCTAGAATCGGCTTCCTATTTTGCAACAAAGCCTCCTTCTCTCATGCTGCCAACCATACCGTCAGAACGGACTATCCTACCGATACATCCACACACACACACACACAGACACACACACACACACACACCCACACACACACACACAGAAACACACACACAGACAGAAACACACACACACACAGAAACACACACACACACAGAAACACACACACACACACAGAGAATCACAAACACACAAACACACACACACATTACACAGATTACACACACACACACACACACACACACACACACACACACACAGACACACACACACACACACACAGAAACACAACACACACCCACACACACACACACACACACACACACACACACACACACACACACACACACACACACACACAGAAAAACACACACACACACACACACACACACACACACACACACACAGAAACACACACACACACCCACACACACACACCAGACACACACACACACACACACACACACACACACACACACACAGAAACACACACAGACAACACACACACACAGACCAGAAAAACACACACACACAAACAGAAACACACACACACAACACAGACACACACACACATACACACACACAGAACACACACACACAAACACACACACACACACACACACACAGAAACAGAAACACACACACACACAGAGAACAGACACACACACACACACACAGAAACACATGGGGGTCTTTGGTCCACACAGGACACACAGACACACACACTCAACACACACACACACACACACACACACACACACACACACAAACCTCATCACAAACACACATTACCCACACACACAGCACTTGGGCCACGCCCACACAGACACAGAAACACACACACACTTTTGCCAGAGCACCACAAACAGAAGTACACACATACAGGGAATACACAGAAACAGAGGCAACCTGGGACACAGTTAAAATGAAGGGCACACAGTAAGACACAAAGACACACACACACACACATGGAGAAACACAGGTCCACACACACAGAAACACACACACACAGAGAAACACACACACAGGGTCCCACACACACACAAACAGAAACACACACACAACAGAACACACACACACACCCACACAGAAACACACATACACACACAGAGAAACACACATGGACACAAACAGAAATCACACACACACACAGAGAAATACACACACACACACACACACAGGTCCACAACAATGTATGGGGGGTCTTTGACACAGAAACACAGGCTGACAGGACAGAATTGAGGTCCACAGATTAAATTATGATTCTCAACCTGCCAGTTTCCAGGGGCTTAGTAGTGCTGCAGCCACACACACACACAGAAACACATGGGGGTCTTTGGTCCAAAGGTTATGATTTGGATTAAACCCTCTGATGGATTAAAATCTACAAACAAATATATTATACCTGAGGCTGTTCTGCACTTGGGCCTACTTTTGTCCCCAATGCACGATATAGGGAATAGGGTCCCTATTCAGCAGATTTAGGGCTGATGGATGTAGGGCAGGTCCTAGGCTGATGGATTTGCCTAGAGCCCGCCTAGGGCTGATGGATGTAGTGTCCTAGGCTGATGGATGTAGTGCTGCTAGGAATGGATGGTGCTGCCATTTGAGAGGCTACCTGGGAGCGCAGTTAAATGAGTGCTGCTGGTCCTAGATGGATGTAGTGCTGCTAGTCCTAGGCTGATGGATGGGGGCAGATTTAGGTCCAGGGCTGATGGATGTAGTGCTGCTAGGCAGCAGATTCCTAGGGCTGATGGATGTAGTGCTGCTAGGTCCTAGTGCTGGGCTGATGGATGTAGTGCTGCTAGGTCCTAGGGCTGATGGATGTAGTGCTGCTAGGTCCTAGGGCTGATGGATGTAGTGCTAGGTCCCAGGCTAGGTCCTAGGCTGATGGATGTAGTGCTGCTAGGTCCTAGGGCTGATGGATGTAGTGCTGCTAGGTCCCTAGGGCTGATGGAAGTAGTGCTGCTAGGTCCTAGGCTGATGGATGTAGTGCTGCTAGGTCCTAGGGCTGATGGATGTAGTGCTGCTAGGTCCTAGGGCTGATGGATAGTGCTGCTAGGTCCTAGGGCTGATGGATGTGCCAAGTGTTAGTCCTAGGGCTGATGGATGTAGTGCTGCTAGGACCGCTGGCTGATGGATGCTAGGTCCTAGGGCTGCTAGGTCCTAGGGCTAGGGCTGATGGATGATGTAGTGCTGCTGTCCTGCTAGGTCCTAGGGCTGATGGATGTAGTGCTGCTAGGTCCTAGGGCTGATGGATGTAGTGCTGCTAGGTCCTAGGGCTGATGGATGTATGGATGATGGATGTAGTGCTGCTAGGTCCTAGGGCTGATGGATAGTGCTGCTAGGTCCTAGGGCTGATGGATGTAGTGCTGCTAGGTCCTAGGGCTGATGGATGTAGTGCTGCTAGGTCCTAGGGCTGATGGATAGTGCTGCTAGGTCCTAGGCTGATGGATGTAGGTCTAGGTCCTAGGGCTGATGGATGTAGTGCTGCTAGGTCCTAGGTCCTAGGCTGATGGATGTAGTGCTGCTAGGTCCTAGGGCTGATGGATGTAGTGCTGCTAGGTCCTAGGCTGATGGATGTAGTGCTAGGGCTGATGGATGTAGTGCTGCTAGGTCCCTAGGGCTGATGGATGATGGATGTAGTGCTGCTAGGTCCTAGGGCTGATGGATGTAGTGCTGCTAGGTCCTAGGGCTGATGGATGTAGTGCTGCTAGGTCTAGGGCTGATGGATGTAGTGCTGCTAGGTCCTAGGGCTGATGGATGTAGTGCTGCTAGGTCCTAGGCTGATGGATGTAGTGTCTAGGTCCTAGGGCTGATGGATGAAGTGCTGCTAGGTCCTAGGGCTGATGGATGTAGTGCTGCTGACCTAGGGCTGATGGATGTAGTGCTGCTAGGTCCTAGGGCTGATGGATGTAGTGTCTGCTAGGGCTGATGGATGTAGTGTTGCTAGGTCCTAGGGCTGATGGATGTAGTGCTGCTAGGTCCTAGGGCTGATGGATGTAGTGCTGCTAGGTCCTAGGGCTGATGGATGTAGTGCTGCTAGGTCCTAGGGCTGATGGATGTAGTGCTGCTGAGGTCCTAGGGCTGATGGATGTAGTGCTGCTAGGTCCTAGGGCTGGACGAGAGACATGTACACACTCACACACACACACACACACACACACACACACACACACACACACACACACACACACACACACACACACACACACACACACACGATTACAGGGTGGGTTGAGGGTAACTACAGTAAATATCAGTGGGTTGAGGGTAACTACAGTAAATATCAATGGGTTGAGGGTTTAACAGTAAATATCAGTGGGTTGAGGGTAACTACAGTAATATCAGTGAGTTGAGGTAACTACAGTAAATATCAGTGGGTTGAGGGTAACTACAGTAAATATCAGTGGGTTGAGGGTAACTACAGTAAATATCAGTGGGTTGAGGGTAACTACAGTAAATATCAGTGGGTTGAGGGTAACTACAGTAACTATCAGTGGGTTGAGGGTAACTACAGTAAATATCAGTGGGTTGAGGGTAACTACAGTAACTATCAGTGGGTTGAGGTAACTACAGTAACTATCAGTGGGTTGAGGGTAACTACAGTAACTATCAGTGGGTTGAGGTAACTACAGTAACTATCAGTGGGTTGAGGGTAACTACAGTAACTATCAGTGGGTTGAGGGTAACTACAGTAACTATCAGTGGGTTGAGGGTAACTACAGTAACTATCAGTGGGTTGAGGGTAACTACAGTAACTATCAGTGGGTTGAGGGTTAACAGTAAATATCAGTGGGTTGAGGGTAACTACAGTAAATATCAGTGGGTTGAGGGTAACTACA
>NW_026281440.1:35000-42500 GCF_023373465.1 Oncorhynchus keta
TAGGGCACTACTTTAGACCAGAGCCCTATAGAACCCTATTCCCTACATAGGGCCCTGGTCAACAGCAGTGCACTATGTAGGGAAAAGGGTGTCATTTGGGAGGAAGCCGGTGTAATCTCCGAGTCTCAGAGGGCTTTAGGTCTGATGGAAACAGAAAACACCTATTTTACAGGTATGTCTTTGTGACCTTTCTACACCCCTCCCTCCCTCCCTCCTCCCTCTCTCCTTCCTTCCTTCCTTCCCTCCCTCCCTCCTCCATCTCTCCTTCCCTCCCTCCCTCCCTCCCTCCCTCCTCCATCTCCCCTCCCTCCCTCCCTCCCTCCCTCCCTCCCTCTCTCTCTCTCTCTCTCTCCCTCCCTCCTCCATCTATCCATCCCTCTCTCCCTCCCTTCCTCCCTCCCTCCCTCCCTCCTCCATCTCTACACCCCTCCCTCCCTCCTCCATCTCTACACCCCCTCCCTCCCTCCCTCCTCCATCTCTACACCCCTCCCTCCCTCCTCCATCTCTCCTCCCTCCCTCCCTCCCTCCTCCATCTCTACACCCCTCCCTCCCTCCCTTCCTCCCTCCTCCCTCCCTCCCTCCCTCCTCCATCTCTACACCCTCCCTCCCTCCCTCCTCCATCTCTACACCCCTCCCTCCCTCCCTCCTCCATCTCTCCTCCCTCCCTCCCTCCTCCATCTCTACACCCCTCCCTCCCTCCCTCCTCCATCTCTACACCCCTCCCTCCTCCCTCCCTCCTCCATCTCTCCTTCCCTCCCTCCCCTCCCTCCCTCATTCCCTCCTCCATCTCTCCTTCCCTCCCTCCCTCCCTCCTCCATCTCTCCTTCCCTCCCTCCCTCCCTCCTCCATCTCTCCTCCTCCCTCCCTCCCTCCCTCCCTCCCTCCTCCATCTCTCCCTCCCTCCTCATTCCCTCCTCCATCTCTCCTTCCCTCCCTCCCTCCCTCCTCCATCTCTCCTTCCCTCCCTCCCTCCCTCCTCCATCTCTCCTTCCCTCCCTCCCTCCCTCCTCCATCTCTCCTCCCTCCCTCCCTCCCTCCCTCTCTCTCTCTCTCTCTCTCTCTCTCTCTCTCTCTCTCTCTCCCTCCCTCCTCCATCTATCCATCCCTCTCTCCTCCCTCCCTTCCTCCCTCCCTCCCTCCCTCCCTCTCTACACCCCTCCCTCCCTCCCTCCTCCATCTCTACACCCTCCCTCCCTCCTCCATCTCTCCTCCCTCCTCCTCCATCTCTCCCTCCCTCCCTCCCTCCTCCATCTCTCCTTCCCCCCCTCCCTCCTCCATCTATCCTTCCCTCCCTCCCTCCCTCCTCCATCTCTCCTTCCCTCCCTCCCTCCCTCCCTCATTCCCCTCCTCCATCTCTCCTTCCCTCCCTCCCTCCCTCCCTCCTCCATCTCTCCTTCCTTCCCTCCCTCCCTCCCTCATTCCTCCCTCCCTCCCTTCCTCCCTCTCTCTCTCTCTCTCTCCTTCCCTCCCTCCCTCCCTCCCCCTCCCTCCTCCATCTCGCCCTCCCTCCTCCTCCCTCCCTCTCTCTCTCTCTCTCTCTCTCTCTCTCTCTCCCCTCCCTCCCTCCCTCCCTCCCTCCTCCATCTCTCCTTCCTTCCCTCCCTCCCGCCCTCCCTCTCCTCCCTCCCTCCCTCCTCCATCTCTCCCTCCCTCCCTCCCGCCCTCCCTCCTCAGCTCACAGTTTCAAATCACATGGTTACCATAATTCACATAAATGGAAGTACACTACCTGACCAAAAGTATGTGGACACCTGCTCGTTGAACATCTCATTCCTAAATCATTGGCGTTAATATGGAGTTGGTCCCCCCTTTGTTGCTATAGCAACATACACTCTTCTGGGAAGGTTTTCCGCCAGATGTTGGAACATTTCTGCTGAGACTTGCAGTCAGCGTTCCAATTCATCCCAAAGGTGTTTCGGATGGGGTTGAGGTCAGGGCTCTATGGCAGGCCGGTCAAGGTCTTCCACATTGATCTTGACAAATCATTTCCGTACGGACCTCGCTTTGTGCACGGGGTCATTGTCATGGTGAAACAGGAAATGAGGGCTGTCTTCTTAGACTTCAGTGCATCATAGTCTGCTGCTGGAAAAACGTACGTGTTATGGCTTTACACCCCCTGCTATAATGTGGATAAAGAGTTACCTGTCTAACAGAACACAGAGGGTGTTCTTTAATGGAAGCCTCTCCAATATAATCCAGTTAGAATCAGGAATTCCCCAGGGCAGCTGTCTAGGCCCCTTGCTGTTTTCAATCTTTACTAACGACATGCCACTGGCTTTGAGTAAAGCCTGTGTGTCTATGTATGACTCAACACTATACACTAAACACGTCAGCTACTACAGAGACTGAAATGACTCAACACTATACACATCAGCTACTACAGAGACTAAAATGACTGAAATGACCCAACACTAAACATGTCAGCTACTACCGAGACTGAAATGACTCAACACTAAACATGCCAGCTACTACACAGACTGAAATGACTCAACACTAAACACGTCAGCTACTCCACAGACTGAAATGACTCAACACTAAACACGTCAGCTACTACAGAGACTGAAATGACTCAACACTATACACATCAGCTACTACAGAGACTAAAATGACTGAAATGACCCAACACTAAACATGTCAGCTACTACCGAGACTGAAATGACTCAACACTAAACATGCCAGCTACTACACAGACTGAAATGACTCAACACTATACACGTCAGCTACTGCAGAGACTGAAATGACTCAACACTATACACATCCGCTACTACAGAGACTGAAATGACTCAACACTAAACACGTCAGCTACTACAGAGACTGAAATGACTCAACACTATACACGTCAGCTACTACAGAGACTGAAATGACTCAACACTAAACACATCAGCTACTACAGACACTGAAATGACTCAACACTATACACATCATCTACTACAGAGACTGAAATGACTCAACACTAAACACGTCAGCTACTACAGAGACTGAAATGACTCAACACTAAACACATCAGCTACTCCACAGACTGAAATGACTCAACACTATACACGTCAGCTACTACAGAGACTGAAATGACTCAACACTATACACATCAGCTACTACAGACACTGAAATGACTCAACACTATACACATCATCTACTACAGAGACTGAAATGACTCAACACTATACACATCCGCTACTACAGAGACTGAAATGACTCAACACTATACACGTCAGCTACTACAGAGACTGAAATGACTCAACACTAAACACATCAGCTACTACAGACACTGAAATGACTCAACACTATACACATCATCTACTACAGAGACTGAAATGACTCAACACTATACACATCCGCTACTACAGAGACTGAAATGACTCAACACTAAACACGTCAGCTACTACAGAGACTAAAATGACTCAAAACGAAACGAAGAGCTGCAGTTAGTTTCAGAGTGGGTGTCAAGGAATAAGTTAGCCCTTAAATATTTATTAAACTATGAAGTAACACAAACATTGGCACAGACAAACACGCGCACACACACACACACACACACACACATACGCACACACACACTATAACCTACGCACTGTACACACACATGGATTTAGTAGTGTAGATATGTGGTAGTGGTGGAGTAGGGGCCTGAGGGTAACACAGTGTGTTGTGAAATCTGTGAATGTTTTGTAATGTTTTTTTTTTCTTAATTGTATAAACTGCTTTTATTTTGCTGGACCACAGGAAGAGTGGCTGGTGCCTTGGCAGGAACTTATGAGGATCCATAATAAACCCCAGGAAGAGTAGCTGCTGGCTTGGGCAGGAACTAATGGGGATCCTTAATAAACCCCAGGAAGAGTAGCTGCTGCTTTGCCAGGATCCATAATAAACCCCAGGAAGAGTAGCTGCTGCTTTGCCAGGAACTAATGGGGATCCATAATAAACCCCAGGAAGAGTAGCTGCTGCTTTGCCAGGAACTAATGGGGATCCATAATAAACCACAGGAAGAGTAGCTGCTGCCTTGGCAGGAACTAATGGGGATCCTTAATAAACCCCAGGAAGAGTAGCTGCTGCTTTGGCAGGAACTAATGGGGATCATAATAAACCCCAGGAAGAGTAGCTGCTGCTTCGGCAGGAACTAATGGGGATCCTTAATAAACCCCAGGAAGAGTAGCTGCTGCTTTGCCAGGAACTAATGGGGATCCTTAATAAACCCCAGGAAGAGTAGCTGCTGCCTTGGCATGAACTAATGAGGATCCATAATAAACCCCAGGAAGAGTAGCTGCTGCTTTGGCAGGAACTAATGGGGATCCATAATAAACCCCAGGAAGAGTAGCTGCTGCCTTGGCAGGAACTAATGGGGATCCTTAATAAACCCCAGGAAGAGTAGCTGCTGCCTTGGCAGGAACTCATGAGGATCCATAATAAACCCCAGGAAGAGTAGCTGCTGCCTTGGCAGGAACTCATGAGGATCCATAATAAACCCCAGGAAGAGTAGCTGCTGCCTTGGCAGGAACTAATGAGGATCCATAATAAACCCCAGGAAGAGTAGCTGCTGGTAGGAACTAATGGGGATCCATAATAAACCCCAGGAAGAGTAGCTGCTGCCTTGGCAGGAACTAATGAGGATCCATAATAAACCCCAGGAAGAGTAGCTGCTGGTAGGAACTAATGGGGATCCATAATAAACCCCAGGAAGAGTAGCTGCTGCCTTGGCAGGAACTAATGGGGATCCATAATAAACCCCAGGAAGAGTAGCTGCTGGTAGGAACTAATGGGGATCCATAATAAACCCCAGGAAGAGTAGCTGCTGCCTTGGCAGGAACTAATGAGGATCCATAATAAACCCCAGGAAGAGTAGCTGCTGCTTTGGCAGGAACTAATGGGGATCCATAATAAACCCCAGGAAGAGTAGCTGCTGGTAGGAACTAATGGGGATCCATAATAAACCCCAGGAAGAGTAGCTGGTGCCTTGGCAGGAACTAATGAGGATCCATAATAAACCCCAAGAAGAGTAGCTGCTGCTTTGGCAGGAACTAATGGGGATCCATAATAAACCCCAGGAAGAGTAGCTGCTGCCTTGGCAGGAACTAATGAGGATCCATAATAAACACCAGGAAGAGTAGCTGCTGGTAGGAACTAATGGGGATCCATAATAAACCCCAGGAAGAGTAGCTGCTGCCTTGGCAGGAACTCATGAGGATCCATAATAAACCCCAGGAAGAGTAGCTGCTGCCTTGGCAGGAACTCATGATCCATAATAAACCCCAGGAAGAGTAGCTGCTGCCTTGACAGGAACTAATGAGGATCCATAATAAACCCCAGGAAGAGTAGCTGGTCCCTTGGCAGGAACTAATGGGGATCGATAATAAACCCCAGGAAGAGTAGCTGCTGCCTTGGCAGGAACTAATGAGGATCCATAATAAACCCCAGGAAGAGTAGCTGCTGCCTTGGCAGGAACTAATGAGGATCCATAATAAACCCCAGGAAGAGTAGCTGCTGCCTTGGCAGGAACTAATGAGGATCCATAATAAACCCCAGGAAGAGTAGCTGCTGCCTTGGCAGGAACTAATGGGGATCCTTAATAAACCCCAGGAAGAGTAGCTGCTGCCTTGGCAGGAACTAATGAGGATCCATAATAAACCCCAGCAAGAGTAGCTGCTGCTTTGCCAGGAACTAATGAGGATCCATAACAAACCCCAGGAAGAGTAGCTGCTGCTTCGGCAGGAACTAATGGGTATCCATAATAAACCCCAGGAAGAGTAGCTGCTGCCTTGGCAGGAACTAATGAGGATCCATAATAAACCCCAGGAAGAGTAGCTGCTGCCTTGGCAGGAACTAATGAGGATCCATAATAAACCCCAGGAAGAGTAGCTGCTGCTTTGCCAGGAAAGTTAGAAGGACAGAATCATCTAGAATGTCATTGTATGCTGTAGCGTTAAGATTTCCATTCACTGGAACTAAGGGGTCTAGTCCCGAACCATGAAAAACGACCTCAGACCATTATTCATCCTCCACCAAACTTTACAGTTGGCATTTTGCTTAGGGGCAGGGAGCCGTTCTCCTGGCATCCGCCAGACCCAGATGTGTCCGTCAGGCTGCCAGATGGTGAAGCGTGATTCATATCTCCAGAGAGCGCGTTTCAACTGCTCCAGAGTCACGTAATGGCGGTGAGTTTTACACCACTCCAGCCGACGCTTGGCATTGCACATGTTGATCTTGGGCTTGTGCGCGGCCATGGAAACCCATTTCCTGATGCTCCCGATGAACAGTTCGGGACGTTGCTTCCCAGATGGCACTTTGGAACTCAGTAGTGAGTGTTGCAACCCGAGGACAGACCATTTTTTACGCGCTACACGTTTCAGCACTCGACAGTCCCGTTCTGTGAGCTTTTTGTGGCCTACCACTTCTCAGGCTGAGCCGTTGTTGCTCCGAGATGTCCCCACTTCACAATAACAGCACTTACAGTTGACCGGGGGCAGCTCTAGCGAGGTAGAAATTCGACAAACTCTCACATGTTGGAAAGGTGGCATTCTATGACGGTGCCATGTTGAAAGTCACTGAGCTCTTCACTAGGGATTCCATTCTACTGACAATGTTTGTCTATGGAGATTGCATGGCGGTGTGCTCGATATTATACACCTGTCAGCAACAGGTGTGGCTGAAATAGCCGAATCCACTAATTTGAAGGGGTGTCCACATACTTTTGTATATATAGTGTATCTCCAGTCTCTCGTGAACCCTGGAGAGGAGAGAGATATTTTAACCAAACAGCAACAATAACACTGAAATGTTTTTTTGGAGAGATTTTGATGCAAGGTCCTAATTAAACTACATAGCTGACACACAATGGTAAACACACACACACACACATGCAAACACACACGCAAACACACACACACATGCAAACACACACACAAACACACACACACACACACACACACACACATGCAAACAAACACACAAACACACACACATGCAAACACACACACAAACACACACACACGCAAGCACACACACACACAAACACACACACATACAAACAAACACACACACACAAACACACACACATGCAAACAAACACACAAACACAAACACATGCAAACAAACACACACAACACGCACACACATGCAAACACACACACAAATGCAAACACACACTCAAGCAAACACACACACACACGCAAACACACACGCGAGACACAAAGCTGTCAAATCTTGGGAGAGCCTAATGAATCCTGACAGAGGACCATCCAGTGGGGGGGTGCGGGGGGTGCGGCGGGGGGGCGGCAGGGGGGGTTCCACACACAGACACATTATTCTGCACCAGCTTGATGGTTTATTTTCTAAATCAACTTTGACAGGCTTCAAATAAATTCTGTTTTTGTTTTTCGATTTTTCATCAGGTTGAACTTTTGATCTGCTGTTTGTTTGTGTCTCATTCAGTTGATCTTTCTGTCCCCTACGGACCTCAAGAATAAATACTTCCTGTTTATCTCTCTATTCCCTACGGACCTCAAGAAT
>NW_026281440.1:47500-117500 GCF_023373465.1 Oncorhynchus keta
ATAGATACTTATGTACCTGTTTCCTCCAGCATCTTCACAAGGTCCTTTGCTGCTGTTCTGGGATTGATTTGCACTTTTCGCACCAAAGAACACTCATCTCTAGGACACTTCCTGAGCAGTATGATGGCTGCGTGGTCCCATGGTGTTTATACTTGCATACTATTGTATGTACAGATGAACGTGGTACCTTCATGCATTTGGAAATTGCTCCCAAGGATGAACCAGACTTGTGGAGGTCCACATTTTCTTTTACTGAGGTCTTGGCTGATTTCATTTCATTTTCCCATGACGTCAGGCAAAGAAGCACTGAGTTTGAAGGAAGGCCTTGAAATATATTCACAGGTACACATCCAATTGACTCAAATGATGTCAATTAGCCTATCGGAAGCTTCTAAAACATGACATCACTTTCTGGAATTTTCCAAGCTGTTTAGAGGCACAGTCAACTCCATCCGAAGTGTATGTAAACCTCCGACTTCAACTGTACCTCGGCCTAAACGTCGGCACCACAGACACCACTTCCACAAAGCTGTGAACGATCTGAGAGACAAGGCAAGTGGGGCCTTTTACGACATCAATAGGAACATAAAATTCAACATACCGATTAAGGATTTGGCTAAAAATACTTGAATCAGTTATAGAACCCGTTTATGGTTGTGAGATCTGGGGTCCCGCTCACCAACCAAGTATTCACAAAATGGGACAAACACCAAATTGAGACTCAGCATGCAGAATTCTGCAAAAATATCCTCCGTGTACAATGTAGAACACCAAATAATGAATGCAGAGCAGAATTAGGCCGATACCCACTAATTATCAACATATAGAATAGAGCCGTTAAATTCTACAACCACCTAAAAGGAAGTGATTCCCAAACCTTCCATAACAAAGCCATCACCTACAGAGAGGTGAACCTGGAGAAGAGTCCCCTAAGCAAGCTGGTCCTGGGGCTCTTTCACAAACACAAACACACCCTACAGAGTCCCAGGACAGCAGCACAATTAGACCCAACCAAATCATGAGAAAACAAAAAGATAATTACTTGACACATTGGAAAGAATTAACAAAAAAACAGTGCAAACTAGAATACTATTTGGCCCTAAACAGAGAGTACACAGTGGCAGAATACCTGACCACTGTGACTGACCCAAATTTAAGGAAAGCTTTGACTATGTACAGATGAGCATAGCCTTGCTATTGAGAAAGGCCGCCGTAGGCAGACATGGCTCTCAAGAGAAGACAGGCTATGTGCTCACTGCCCACAAAATGAGGTGGAAACTGAGCTGCACTTCCTAACCTCCTGCCCAATGTATGACCATATTAGAGAGACATATTTCCCTCAGATTACACAGATCCACAAAGAATTCGAAAACAAATCCAATTTTGATAAACTCCCACATCTACTGGGTGAAATTCCACAGTGTGCCATCACAGCAGCAAGATTTGTGACCTGTTGCCACAAGAAAAGGGCAACCAGTGAAGAACAAACACCATTGTAAATACAACCCATATTTATGCTTATTTAATTTATATTCATTGTATTTATATATTTATATTGTGTGCCATTCCCTTTTGTATTTTAACTATTTGTAAATAAACATAATATGACATTTGAAATGTCTTTATTTTAGCACTTCTGTGAGTGTCATTTTTACTGTACATTTGTATTGTTTATTTAACTTGTGTTTTTTGCTTTGGCAATGTAAACATATGTTTCCCAAGACAATAAAGCCCCTTAAATTGAATTGAAATTAAACTGAGTGAAAGAGACAGAGAGAGAGAGAAACAGAGAGAGAGAGAGAGAGAAACAGAGAGAGAGAGAGAGAGAGAGAGAGAAACAGAGAGAGAGAGAGAGACAGAGAGAGAGAGAGAGAGAAACAGAGAGAGAAACAGAGAGAGAGAGAGAGAGAGAGAGAGAGAGAGAGAGAGAGAGAGAGAGGGAGAGAGAGAGAGAGAGAAAGATCAATAGAACCAGGTCTATCATTGATTCCATACAATAAATCATGCAGATAAATCTGAATAAACCTGAACTGACTTTAATGAGCAGCTAATTCAGAGATCAACTTGATTTAATTGACCTTGAGGAGAAGTCTGAGCTATTCCATGTCTGGCCACCAGATGGCAGTGAACTAAAGAGAAGAGTTACTTGAGGCCTTGACAGTCAGCTAAACATCACACTAACATCACCCAGTAGTGATGAAACTGGAACCAGCCTCTCCAAAACCAGCTTCTTCTGATGATTCAGATCTGATCTGATCTCAAGTTTTGTCATTTCCACTTTTAAAAATGTCAGACTTGATTTTCTCCTAACGAAACATGTATCAACACCTACAAACAAAATGTCAATTTATTATAATCCCAAATTATAATTCATGTTTACGGTTGCTTCAGGATTATTATATATAATATTATTATTATATATTATATTATTAATATATATTATATTATTATATCCTGCTGTGAGAAGCAGAGTCATATTATTATTATATATTATGCAATTATATCATATTATATCATATATCATATTATGAGATTATACCATCACCATAACCTGAAGACAGTGTGATTACATCACTGGGCAAGGAGGTCTGTTCTCCTGTAAATAACATGGAACTAGTTTACTGGAGGATTGGATGACAGGGGGGGAAGGAGGACTGTTCTCCTGTAAATAACATGGGACTAGTTTACTGGAGGATTGGATGACTGGGGGGAAGGAGGACTGTTCTCCTGTAAATAACATGGGACTAGTTTACTGGAGGATTGGATGACTGGGGGGGAAGGAGGACTGTTCTCCTGTAAATAACATGGGACTAGTTTACTGGAGGATTGGATGACTGGGGGAAGGAGGACTGTTCTCCTGTAAATGACATGGGACTAGTTTACTGGAGGATTGGATGACAGGGGGGAAGGAGGACTGTTCTCCTGTAAATAACATGGGACTAGTTTACTGGAGGATTGGATGACTGGGGGGGAAGGAGGACTGTTCTCCTGTAAATAACATGGGACTAGTTTACTGGAGGATTGGATGACAGGGGGAAGGAGGACTGTTCTCCTGTAAATGACATGGGACTAGTTTACAGGAGGATTGGATGACTGGGGGAAGGAGGACTGTTCTCCTGTAAATAACATGGGACTAGTTTACTGGAGGATTGGATGACTGGGGGAAGGAGGACTGTTCTCCTGTAAATAACATGGGACTAGTTTACTGGAGGATTGGATGACTGGGGGAAGGAGGACTGTTCTCCTGTAAATAACATGGGACTAGTTTACTGGAGGATTGGATGACTGGGGGAAGGAGGTCTGTTCTCCTGTAAATAACATGGGACTAGTTTACAGGAGGATTGGATGACTGGGGGAGGAGGTCTGTTCTCCTGTAAATAACATGGGACTAGTTTACTGGAGGATTGGATGACTGGGGGAAGGAGGACTGTTCTCCTGTAAATAACATGGAACTAGTTTACTGGAGGATTGGATGACTGGGGGCAAGGAGGTCTGTTCTCCTGTAAATAACATGGGACTAGTTTACTGGAGGATTGGATGACTGGGGGGAAGGAGGACTGTTCTCCTGTAAATAACATGGGACTAGTTTACTGGAGGATTGGATGACTGGGGGAAGGAGGACTGTTCTCCTGTAAATAACATGGAACTAGTTTACTGGAGGATTGGATGACTGGGGGAAGGATGACTGTTCTCCTGTAAATAACATGGGACTAGTTTACTGGAGGATTGGATGACTGGGGGAAGGAGGTCTGTTCTCCTGTAAATAACATGGGACTAGTTTACTGGAGGATTGGATGACTGGGGGGCAAGGAGGTCTGTTCTCCTGTAAATAACATGGAACTAGTTTACACAAGGATTGGATGACAGGGGGGAAGGAGGACTGTTCTCCTGTAAATAACATGGAACTAGTTTACTGGAGGATTGGATGACAGGGGGGAAGGAGGACTGTTCTCCTGTAAATAACATGGGACTAGTTTACTGGAGGATTGGATGACAGGGGGGAAGGAGGACTGTTCTCCTGTAAATAACATGGGACTAGTTTACTGGAGGATTGGATGACAGGGGGGAAGGAGGACTGTTCTCCTGTAAATAACATGGGACTAGTTTACTGGACGATTGGATGACAGGGGGGAAGGAGGACTGTTCTCCTGTAAATAACATGGGACTAGTTTACTGGACGATTGGATGACAGGGGGGAAGGAGGACTGTTCTCCTGTAAATAACATGGGACTAGTAACTTGGATAATAATGGGATGATGCATTGCAGCTCTCAATGCCAGCCGGGTAGTTCCCAATTTAACCAACAGAGGGCACTGTTGTGCAACCAATCTGTGTTCTAACAGCCTTGGACAAATAATGTTCCTGAATTTTTTCAGATTCTTTCTTCTCCTTGACAAATACACTGTATGACCCCCTAATCTATAGTGTAACTTAATTCAAATTCCTCCAGGATGTTCAATAGGAAATTAGTTATCTCGCTCTCAAACACCACAGATAATATCAGCCGTTGTTGAGATTTCAGTTTCTTTTTCTCCTTGATAAAATTAAACTGTTGACTCAATCTAATGTGCAACTCAGTTCAGCGTGTTGTAGGTGAAGCAGAGTGAAAGCTGAGACGGGCTCCTCCCCCAGTGATGTTACAATGCCAAGCAAAGGAATGACTGTTGCAGTTACTAAGGAGGTTCCAAGAGAAACCCTCTCCTCTCTTTCTCCTCTCTTTCTCTCACCTCTCCGCTCCTCTCCTCTCGGCTCCTCTCCGCTCCTCTCCTCTCCTCTCGGCTCCTCTCCTCTCCTCACCTCTCGGCTCCTCTCCTCTCCTCACCTCTCCTCTCCTCTCGGCTCCTCTCCTCTCTTCTCTTCTCTTCTCTTCTCTTCTCCACTCCTCTCCTCTCCTCTCCTCTCTTCTCCTCTCCTCTCCTCTCCTCTCCTCTCTTCTCCTGTTCCTCTCGGCTCCTCTCCTCTCTTCTCCTCACCTCTGCTCCTCTCCTCTCGGCTCCTCTCCCTCTGCTCCTCTACTCTCCTCACCTCTACTCTCCTCACCTCTCGGCTCCTCTCCTCTCCTCACCTCTCCTCTCGGCTCCTCTCCTCTCGGCTCCTCTTCTCTCCTGTCGGCTCCTCTCCTCTCAGCTCCTCTCCCTCCTCTCCTCTCCTCTCGGCTCCTGACCTCCTCCCTCTCCTCTCCTCTCGGCTCCTCTCCGCTCCTCTCCCTCTCTCCTCACCTCTCGGCTCCTCTCCTCTCCTCACCTCTCTTCTCCTCTCCTCTCCTCTCCTCTCCTCTCCCTCTCTTCTCCTCTCCTCTCCTCTCGGCTCCTCTCCTCTCTTCTCCTCACCTCTCTGCTCCTCTCCTCTCGGCTCCTCTCCTCTCTGCTCCTCTACCTCCTCACCTCTACTCTCCTCACTCTACTCTCCTCACCTCTCGGCTCCTCTCCTCTCCTCACCTCTCCTCTCGGCTCCTCTCCTCTCGGCTCCTCTTCTCTCCTGTCGGCTCCTCTCCTCTCAGCTCCTCTCCCTCCTCCTCTCCTCTCCTCTCGGCTCCTGACCTCTCCTCTCCTCTCAGCTCCTCTCCTCTCCTCTCGGCTCCTCCTCTCTCCTCTCTCTCCTCTCCTCTCATCTCCTCTCCTCTCCTCTCCTCTCGGCTCCTCTCCTCTCGGTTCCTCTCCTCCTCTCCTCTCGCCTCCTCTCCTCCTCCTCTCCTCTCGGCTCCTCTCCTCTCGGCACCTCCTCCCTCCTCTCCTCTCCTCTCAGCTCCTCTTCTCTCCTCTCGGCTCCTCTCCTCTCGCCGCCTCTCTCTCCTCTCGGCTCCTCTCCTCTCTTCTCTCTCTCTCTCTCTCTCTCTCTCTCTCTCTCTCTCTCTCTCCTCTCCTCTCCTCTCCTCTCCTCTCCTCTCCCCTCCCCTGCTCTCCTCTCCTCAGTCCTCTCATCCCTCCTTAGTTTTCTCATCACTCCTCAGTTCTCTCCTCAGTTCTCTCCTCTTCTCAGTCCTCTGATCCCTCCTCAGTCCTAACATCACTCCTCAGTCCTCTGATCACTCCCTACATCCTCTCCTCCCCTCAGTCCTCTCATCAAATCAAATCAAATGTATTTATATAGCCCTTCGTACATCAGCTGATATCTCAAAGTGCTGAACAGAAACCCAGCCTAAAACCCCAAACAGCAAGCAATGCAGGTGTAGAAGCACGGTGGCTAAGAAAAACTCCCCAGTTCTCTCATCATTTGCTCTAATTTTCTCACGAAACAGTAATTCAAGAAGTTAGTGGAATTAAATCACTCTCTTCAGTCTCCTCTACCATGAAACATCCCAGTCACTCTCTTCAGTCTCCTCTACCATGAAACATCCCAGTCACTCTCTTCAGTCTCTACCATGGAACATCCCAGTCACTCTCTTCAGTCTCTACCATGAAACATCCCAGTCACTCTCTTCAGTCTCCTCTACCATGAAACATCCCAGTCACTCTCTTCAGTCTCTACCATGAAACATCCCAGTCACTCTCTTCAGTCTCTACCATGGAACATCCCAGTCACTCTCTTCAGTCTCTCTACCATGAAACATCCCAGTCACTCTCTTCAGTCTCTACCATGGAACATCCCAGTCACTCTCTTCAGTCTCTCTACCATGGAACATCCCAGTCACTCTCTTCAGTCTCTACCATGTAACATCCCAGTCACTCTCTTCAGTCTCCTCTACCATGAAACATCCCAGTCACTCTCTTCAGTCTCTACCATGGAACATCCCAGTCACACTCTTCAGTCTCTACCATGGAACATCCCAGTCACTCTCTTCAGTCTCCTCTACCATGAAACATCCCAGTCACTCTCTTCAGTCTCTACCATGGAACATCCCAGTCACTCTCTTCAGTCTCCTCTACCATGGAACATCCCAGTCACTCTCTTCAGTCTCTACCATGTAACATCCCAGTCACTCTCTTCAGTCTCCTCTACCATGAAACATCCCAGTCACTCTCTTCAGTCTCTACCATGGAACATCCCAGTCACACTCTTCAGTCTCTACCATGGAACATCCCAGTCACTCTCTTCAGTCTCCTCTACCATGAAACATCCCAGTCACTCTGTTCAGTCTCCTCTACCATGAAACATCCCAGTCACTCTCTTCAGTCTCTACCATGAAACATCCCAGTCACTCTCTTCAGTCTCTACCATGAAACACCCCAGTCACTCTCTTCAGTCTCCTCTACCATGAAACACCCCAGTCACTCTCTTCAGTCTCCTCTACCATGAAACATCCCAGTCACTCTCTTCATTCTCAACCATGGAACATCCCAGTCACTCTCTTCAGTCTCCTCTACCATGAAACATCCCAGTCACTCTCTTCAGTCTCTACCATGAAACACCCCAGTCACTCTCTTCAGTCTCCTCTACCATGAAACATCCCAGTCACTCTCTTCAGTCTCCTCTACCATGAAACATCCCAGTCTCTCTCTTCAGTCTCCTCTTCCATGAAACATCCCAGTCACTCTCTTCAGTCTCCTCTACCATGGAACATCCCAGTCACTCTCTTCAGTCTCCTCTACCATGGAACATCCCAGTCACTCTGTTCAGTCTCCTCTATCATGAAACATCCCAGTCACTCTCTTCAGTCTCCTCTACCATGTAACATCCCAGTCACTCTCTTCAGTCTCCTCTACCATGAAACATCCCAGTCACTCTCTTCAGTCTCTACCATGAAACATCCCAGTCACTCTCTTCAGTCTCTACCATGAAACATCCCAGTCACTCTCCTCAGTCTCCTCTACCATGAAACAACCCAGTCACTCTCTTCAGTCTCCTCTACCATGAAACATCCCAGTCACTCTCTTCAGTCTCCTCTACCATGTAACATCCCAGTCACTCTCTTCAGTCTCTACCATGAAACATCCCAGTCACTCTCTTCAGTCTCTACCATGAAACATCCCAGTCACTCTCTTCAGTCTCTACCATGAAACATCCCAGTCACTCTCTTCAGTCTCCTCTACCATGTAACATCCCAGTCACTCTCTTCAGTCTCCTCTACCATGAAACATCCCAGTCACTCTCTTCAGTCTCTACCATGAAACATCCCAGTCACTCTCTTCAGTCTCCTCTACCATGAAACATCCCAGTCACTCTCCTCAGTCTCTTCCATGAAACATCCCAGTCACTCTCCTCAGTCTCCTCTACCATGAAACATCCCAGTCACTCTCTTCAGTCTCTCTACCATGAAACATCCCAGTCACTCTCTTCAGTCTCTACCATGTAACATCCCAGTCACTCTCTTCAGTCTCTACCATGAAACATCCCAGTCACTCTCTTCAGTCTCCTCTACCATGAAACATCCCAGTCACTCTCTTCAGTCTCTACCATGAAACATCCCAGTCACTCTCTTCAGTCTCTACCATGAAACATCCCAGTCACTCTCTTCAGTCTCTACCATGGAACATCCCAGTCACTCTCTTCAGTCTCCTCTACCATGAAACATCCCAGTCACTCTCTTCAGTCTCTACCATGAAACATCCCAGTCACTCTCTTCAGTCTCTACCATGAAACATCCCAGCCACTCTCTTCAGTCTCTACCATGTAACATCCCAGTCACTCTCTTCAGTCTCTACCATGAAACATCCCAGTCACTCTCTTCAGTCTCCTCTACCATGAAACACCCCAGTCACTCTCTTCAGTCTCTACCCTGAAACATCCCAGTCACTATCTTCAGTCTCTACCATGAAACATCCCAGTCACTCTCTTCAGTCTCCTCTTCCATGAAACATCCCAGTCACTCTCTTCAGTCTCTACCATGAAACATCCCAGTCACTCTCTTCAGTCTCTACCATGAAACATCCCAGTCACTCTCTTCAGTCTCCTCTACCATGGAACATCCCAGTCACTCTCTTCAGTCTCTACCATGTAACATCCCAGTCACTCTCTTCAGTCTCCTCTACCATGAAACATCCCAGTCACTCTCTTCAGTCTCTACCATGGAACATCCCAGTCACACTCTTCAGTCTCTACCATGGAACATCCCAGTCACTCTCTTCAGTCTCCTCTACCATGAAACATCCCAGTCACTCTGTTCAGTCTCCTCTACCATGAAACATCCCAGTCACTCTCTTCAGTCTCTACCATGAAACATCCCAGTCACTCTCTTCAGTCTCTACCATGAAACACCCCAGTCACTCTCTTCAGTCTCCTCTACCATGAAACACCCCAGTCACTCTCTTCAGTCTCCTCTACCATGAAACATCCCAGTCACTCTCTTCATTCTCAACCATGGAACATCCCAGTCACTCTCTTCAGTCTCCTCTACCATGAAACATCCCAGTCACTCTCTTCAGTCTCTACCATGAAACACCCCAGTCACTCTCTTCAGTCTCTCTACCATGAAACATCCCAGTCACTCTCTTCAGTCTCCTCTACCATGAAACATCCCAGTCTCTCTCTTCAGTCTCCTCTACCATGAAACATCCCAGTCACTCTCTTCAGTCTCCTCTACCATGGAACATCCCAGTCACTCTCTTCAGTCTCCTCTACCATGGAACATCCCAGTCACTCTGTTCAGTCTCCTCTACCATGAAACATCCCAGTCACTCTCTTCAGTCTCCTCTACCATGTAACATCCCAGTCACTCTCTTCAGTCTCCTCTACCATGAAACATCCCAGTCACTCTCTTCAGTCTCTACCATGAAACATCCCAGTCACTCTCTTCAGTCTCTACCATGAAACATCCCAGTCACTCTCCTCAGTCTCCTCTACCATGAAACAACCCAGTCACTCTCTTCAGTCTCCTCTACCATGAAACATCCCAGTCACTCTCTTCAGTCTCTCTACCATGTAACATCCCAGTCACTCTCTTCAGTCTCTACCATGAAACATCCCAGTCACTCTCTTCAGTCTCTACCATGACACATCCCAGTCACTCTCTTCAGTCTCTACCATGAAACATCCCAGTCACTCTCTTCAGTCTCCTCTACCATGTAACATCCCAGTCACTCTCTTCAGTCTCCTCTACCATGAAACATCCCAGTCACTCTCTTCAGTCTCTACCATGAAACATCCCAGTCACTCTCTTCAGTCTCCTCTACCATGAAACATCCCAGTCACTCTCCTCAGTCTCTTCCATGAAACATCCCAGTCACTCTCCTCAGTCTCCTCTACCATGAAACATCCCAGTCACTCTCTTCAGTCTCCTCTACCATGAAACATCCCAGTCACTCTCTTCAGTCTCTACCATGTAACATCCCAGTCACTCTCTTCAGTCTCTACCATGAAACATCCCAGTCACTCTCTTCAGTCTCCTCTACCATGAAACATCCCAGTCACTCTCTTCAGTCTCTACCATGAAACATCCCAGTCACTCTCTTCAGTCTCTACCATGAAACATCCCAGTCACTCTCTTCAGTCTCTACCATGGAACATCCCAGTCACTCTCTTCAGTCTCCTCTACCATGAAACATCCCAGTCACTCTCTTCAGTCTCTACCATGAAACATCCCAGTCACTCTCTTCAGTCTCCTCTACCATGAAACATCCCAGTCACTCTCTTCAGTCTCTACCATGGAACATCCCAGTCACTCTCTTCAGTCTCTACCATGGAACATCCCAGTCACTCTCTTCAGTCTCCTCTACCATGAAACATCCCAGTCACTCTCTTCAGTCTCTACCATGGAACATCCCAGTCACTCTCTTCAGTCTCTACCCTGAAACATCCCAGTCACTCTCTTCAGTCTCTACCATGGAACATCCCAGTCACTCTCTTCAGTCTCTACCATGAAACATCCCAGTCACTCTCTTCAGTCTCCTCTACCATGGAACATCCCAGTCACTCTCTTCAGTCTCTACCATGGAACATCCCAGTCACTCTCTTCAGTCTCCTCTACCATGTAACATCCCAGTCACTCTCTTCAGTCTCCTCTACCATGGAACATCCCAGTCACTCTCTTCAGTCTCTACCATGAAACATCCCAGTCACTCTCTTCAGTCTCTACCATGGAACATCCCAGTCACTCTCTTCAGTCTCTACCATGGAACATCCCAGTCACTCTCTTCAGTCTCCTCTACCATGAAACATCCCAGTCACTCTCTTCAGTCTCTACCATGGAACATCCCAGTCACTCTCTTCAGTCTCTACCATGGAACATCCCAGTCACTCTCTTCAGTCTCCTCTACCATGAAACATCCCAGTCACTCTCTTCAGTCTCTACCATGGAACATCCCAGTCACTCTCTTCAGTCTCCTCTACCATGGAACATCCCAGTCACTCTCTTCAGTCTCTACCATGTAACATCCCAGTCACTCTCTTCAGTCTCCTCTACCATGAAACATCCCAGTCACTCTCTTCAGTCTCTACCATGGAACATCCCAGTCACACTCTTCAGTCTCTACCATGGAACATCCCAGTCACTCTCTTCAGTCTCCTCTACCATGAAACATCCCAGTCACTCTCTTCAGTCTCTACCATGGAACATCCCAGTCACTCTCTTCAGTCTCCTCTACCATGGAACATCCCAGTCACTCTCTTCAGTCTCTACCATGTAACATCCCAGTCACTCTCTTCAGTCTCCTCTACCATGAAACATCCCAGTCACTCTCTTCAGTCTCTACCATGGAACATCCCAGTCACACTCTTCAGTCTCTACCATGGAACATCCCAGTCACTCTCTTCAGTCTCCTCTACCATGAAACATCCCAGTCACTCTGTTCAGTCTCCTCTACCATGAAACATCCCAGTCACTCTCTTCAGTCTCTACCATGAAACATCCCAGTCACTCTCTTCAGTCTCTACCATGAAACACCCCAGTCACTCTCTTCAGTCTCCTCTACCATGAAACACCCCAGTCACTCTCTTCAGTCTCCTCTACCATGAAACATCCCAGTCACTCTCTTCATTCTCAACCATGGAACATCCCAGTCACTCTCTTCAGTCTCCTCTACCATGAAACATCCCAGTCACTCTCTTCAGTCTCTACCATGAAACACCCCAGTCACTCTCTTCAGTCTCCTCTACCATGAAACATCCCAGTCACTCTCTTCAGTCTCCTCTACCATGAAACATCCCAGTCTCTCTCTTCAGTCTCCTCTTCCATGAAACATCCCAGTCACTCTCTTCAGTCTCCTCTACCATGGAACATCCCAGTCACTCTCTTCAGTCTCCTCTACCATGGAACATCCCAGTCACTCTGTTCAGTCTCCTCTACCATGAAACATCCCAGTCACTCTCTTCAGTCTCCTCTACCATGTAACATCCCAGTCACTCTCTTCAGTCTCCTCTACCATGAAACATCCCAGTCACTCTCTTCAGTCTCTACCATGAAACATCCCAGTCACTCTCTTCAGTCTCTACCATGAAACATCCCAGTCACTCTCCTCAGTCTCCTCTACCATGAAACAACCCAGTCACTCTCTTCAGTCTCCTCTACCATGAAACATCCCAGTCACTCTCTTCAGTCTCCTCTACCATGTAACATCCCAGTCACTCTCTTCAGTCTCTACCATGAAACATCCCAGTCACTCTCTTCAGTCTCTACCATGAAACATCCCAGTCACTCTCTTCAGTCTCTACCATGAAACATCCCAGTCACTCTCTTCAGTCTCCTCTACCATGTAACATCCCAGTCACTCTCTTCAGTCTCCTCTACCATGAAACATCCCAGTCACTCTCTTCAGTCTCTACCATGAAACATCCCAGTCACTCTCTTCAGTCTCCTCTACCATGAAACATCCCAGTCACTCTCCTCAGTCTCTTCCATGAAACATCCCAGTCACTCTCCTCAGTCTCCTACCATGAAACATCCCAGTCACTCTCTTCAGTCTCCTCTACCATGAAACATCCCAGTCACTCTCTTCAGTCTCTACCATGTAACATCCCAGTCACTCTCTTCAGTCTCTACCATGAAACATCCCAGTCACTCTCTTCAGTCTCCTCTACCATGAAACATCCCAGTCACTCTCTTCAGTCTCTACCATGAAACATCCCAGTCACTCTCTTCAGTCTCTACCATGAAACATCCCAGTCACTCTCTTCAGTCTCTACCATGGAACATCCCAGTCACTCTCTTCAGTCTCCTCTACCATGAAACATCCCAGTCACTCTCTTCAGTCTCTACCATGAAACATCCCAGTCACTCTCTTCAGTCTCCTCTACCATGAAACATCCCAGCCACTCTCTTCAGTCTCTACCATGTAACATCCCAGTCACTCTCTTCAGTCTCTACCATGAAACATCCCAGTCACTCTCTTCAGTCTCCTCTACCATGAAACACCCCAGTCACTCTCTTCAGTCTCTACCCTGAAACATCCCAGTCACTATCTTCAGTCTCTACCATGAAACATCCCAGTCACTCTCTTCAGTCTCCTCTTCCATGAAACATCCCAGTCACTCTCTTCAGTCTCTACCATGAAACATCCCAGTCACTCTCTTCAGTCTCTACCATGAAACATCCCAGTCACTCTCTTCAGTCTCCTCTACCATGGAACATCCCAGTCACTCTCTTCAGTCTCTACCATGTAACATCCCAGTCACTCTCTTCAGTCTCCTCTACCATGAAACATCCCAGTCACTCTCTTCAGTCTCTACCATGGAACATCCCAGTCACACTCTTCAGTCTCTACCATGGAACATCCCAGTCACTCTCTTCAGTCTCCTCTACCATGAAACATCCCAGTCACTCTGTTCAGTCTCCTCTACCATGAAACATCCCAGTCACTCTCTTCAGTCTCTACCATGAAACATCCCAGTCACTCTCTTCAGTCTCTACCATGAAACACCCCAGTCACTCTCTTCAGTCTCCTCTACCATGAAACACCCCAGTCACTCTCTTCAGTCTCCTCTACCATGAAACATCCCAGTCACTCTCTTCATTCTCAACCATGGAACATCCCAGTCACTCTCTTCAGTCTCCTCTACCATGAAACATCCCAGTCACTCTCTTCAGTCTCTACCATGAAACACCCCAGTCACTCTCTTCAGTCTCCTCTACCATGAAACATCCCAGTCACTCTCTTCAGTCTCCTCTACCATGAAACATCCCAGTCTCTCTCTTCAGTCTCCTCTACCATGAAACATCCCAGTCACTCTCTTCAGTCTCCTCTACCATGGAACATCCCAGTCACTCTCTTCAGTCTCCTCTACCATGGAACATCCCAGTCACTCTGTTCAGTCTCCTCTACCATGAAACATCCCAGTCACTCTCTTCAGTCTCCTCTACCATGTAACATCCCAGTCACTCTCTTCAGTCTCCTCTACCATGAAACATCCCAGTCACTCTCTTCAGTCTCTACCATGAAACATCCCAGTCACTCTCTTCAGTCTCTACCATGAAACATCCCAGTCACTCTCCTCAGTCTCCTCTACCATGAAACAACCCAGTCACTCTCTTCAGTCTCCTCTACCATGAAACATCCCAGTCACTCTCTTCAGTCTCCTCTACCATGTAACATCCCAGTCACTCTCTTCAGTCTCTACCATGAAACATCCCAGTCACTCTCTTCAGTCTCTACCATGAAACATCCCAGTCACTCTCTTCAGTCTCTACCATGAAACATCCCAGTCACTCTCTTCAGTCTCCTCTACCATGTAACATCCCAGTCACTCTCTTCAGTCTCCTCTACCATGAAACATCCCAGTCACTCTCTTCAGTCTCTACCATGAAACATCCCAGTCACTCTCTTCAGTCTCCTCTACCATGAAACATCCCAGTCACTCTCCTCAGTCTCTTCCATGAAACATCCCAGTCACTCTCCTCAGTCTCCTCTACCATGAAACATCCCAGTCACTCTCTTCAGTCTCCTCTACCATGAAACATCCCAGTCACTCTCTTCAGTCTCTACCATGTAACATCCCAGTCACTCTCTTCAGTCTCTACCATGAAACATCCCAGTCACTCTCTTCAGTCTCCTCTACCATGAAACATCCCAGTCACTCTCTTCAGTCTCTACCATGAAACATCCCAGTCACTCTCTTCAGTCTCTACCATGAAACATCCCAGTCACTCTCTTCAGTCTCTACCATGGAACATCCCAGTCACTCTCTTCAGTCTCCTCTACCATGAAACATCCCAGTCACTCTCTTCAGTCTCTACCATGAAACATCCCAGTCACTCTCTTCAGTCTCCTCTACCATGAAACATCCCAGTCACTCTCTTCAGTCTCTACCATGGAACATCCCAGTCACTCTCTTCAGTCTCTACCATGGAACATCCCAGTCACTCTCTTCAGTCTCCTCTACCATGAAACATCCCAGTCACTCTCTTCAGTCTCTACCATGGAACATCCCAGTCACTCTCTTCAGTCTCTACCCTGAAACATCCCAGTCACTCTCTTCAGTCTCTACCATGGAACATCCCAGTCACTCTCTTCAGTCTCTACCATGAAACATCCCAGTCACTCTCTTCAGTCTCCTCTACCATGGAACATCCCAGTCACTCTCTTCAGTCTCTACCATGTAACATCCCAGTCACTCTCTTCAGTCTCCTCTACCATGAAACATCCCAGTCACTCTCTTCAGTCTCTACCATGGAACATCCCAGTCACACTCTTCAGTCTCTACCATGGAACATCCCAGTCACTCTCTTCAGTCTCCTCTACCATGAAACATCCCAGTCACTCTGTTCAGTCTCCTCTACCATGAAACATCCCAGTCACTCTCTTCAGTCTCTACCATGAAACATCCCAGTCACTCTCTTCAGTCTCTACCATGAAACACCCCAGTCACTCTCTTCAGTCTCCTCTACCATGAAACACCCCAGTCACTCTCTTCAGTCTCCTCTACCATGAAACATCCCAGTCACTCTCTTCATTCTCAACCATGGAACATCCCAGTCACTCTCTTCAGTCTCCTCTACCATGAAACATCCCAGTCACTCTCTTCAGTCTCTACCATGAAACACCCCAGTCACTCTCTTCAGTCTCCTCTACCATGAAACATCCCAGTCACTCTCTTCAGTCTCCTCTACCATGAAACATCCCAGTCTCTCTCTTCAGTCTCCTCTACCATGAAACATCCCAGTCACTCTCTTCAGTCTCCTCTACCATGGAACATCCCAGTCACTCTCTTCAGTCTCCTCTACCATGGAACATCCCAGTCACTCTGTTCAGTCTCCTCTACCATGAAACATCCCAGTCACTCTCTTCAGTCTCCTCTACCATGTAACATCCCAGTCACTCTCTTCAGTCTCCTCTACCATGAAACATCCCAGTCACTCTCTTCAGTCTCTACCATGAAACATCCCAGTCACTCTCTTCAGTCTCTACCATGAAACATCCCAGTCACTCTCCTCAGTCTCCTCTACCATGAAACAACCCAGTCACTCTCTTCAGTCTCCTCTACCATGAAACATCCCAGTCACTCTCTTCAGTCTCCTCTACCATGTAACATCCCAGTCACTCTCTTCAGTCTCTACCATGAAACATCCCAGTCACTCTCTTCAGTCTCTACCATGAAACATCCCAGTCACTCTCTTCAGTCTCTACCATGAAACATCCCAGTCACTCTCTTCAGTCTCCTCTACCATGTAACATCCCAGTCACTCTCTTCAGTCTCTCTACCATGAAACATCCCAGTCACTCTCTTCAGTCTCTACCATGAAACATCCCAGTCACTCTCTTCAGTCTCTCTACCATGAAACATCCCAGTCACTCTCCTCAGTCTCTTCCATGAAACATCCCAGTCACTCTCCTCAGTCTCCTCTACCATGAAACATCCCAGTCACTCTCTTCAGTCTCCTCTACCATGAAACATCCCAGTCACTCTCTTCAGTCTCTACCATGTAACATCCCAGTCACTCTCTTCAGTCTCTACCATGAAACATCCCAGTCACTCTCTTCAGTCTCTCTACCATGAAACATCCCAGTCACTCTCTTCAGTCTCTACCATGAAACATCCCAGTCACTCTCTTCAGTCTCTACCATGAAACATCCCAGTCACTCTCTTCAGTCTCTACCATGGAACATCCCAGTCACTCTCTTCAGTCTCCTCTACCATGAAACATCCCAGTCACTCTCTTCAGTCTCTACCATGAAACATCCCAGTCACTCTCTTCAGTCTCTACCATGAAACATCCCAGCCACTCTCTTCAGTCTCTACCATGTAACATCCCAGTCACTCTCTTCAGTCTCTACCATGAAACATCCCAGTCACTCTCTTCAGTCTCCTCTACCATGAAACACCCCAGTCACTCTCTTCAGTCTCTACCCTGAAACATCCCAGTCACTATCTTCAGTCTCTACCATGAAACATCCCAGTCACTCTCTTCAGTCTCCTCTTCCATGAAACATCCCAGTCACTCTCTTCAGTCTCTACCATGAAACATCCCAGTCACTCTCTTCAGTCTCTACCATGAAACATCCCAGTCACTCTCTTCAGTCTCCTCTACCATGGAACATCCCAGTCACTCTCTTCAGTCTCTACCATGTAACATCCCAGTCACTCTCTTCAGTCTCCTCTACCATGAAACATCCCAGTCACTCTCTTCAGTCTCTACCATGGAACATCCCAGTCACACTCTTCAGTCTCTACCATGGAACATCCCAGTCACTCTCTTCAGTCTCCTCTACCATGAAACATCCCAGTCACTCTGTTCAGTCTCCTCTACCATGAAACATCCCAGTCACTCTCTTCAGTCTCTACCATGAAACATCCCAGTCACTCTCTTCAGTCTCTACCATGAAACACCCCAGTCACTCTCTTCAGTCTCCTCTACCATGAAACACCCCAGTCACTCTCTTCAGTCTCCTCTACCATGAAACATCCCAGTCACTCTCTTCATTCTCAACCATGGAACATCCCAGTCACTCTCTTCAGTCTCCTCTACCATGAAACATCCCAGTCACTCTCTTCAGTCTCTACCATGAAACACCCCAGTCACTCTCTTCAGTCTCCTCTACCATGAAACATCCCAGTCACTCTCTTCAGTCTCCTCTACCATGAAACATCCCAGTCTCTCTCTTCAGTCTCCTCTACCATGAAACATCCCAGTCACTCTCTTCAGTCTCCTCTACCATGGAACATCCCAGTCACTCTCTTCAGTCTCCTCTACCATGGAACATCCCAGTCACTCTGTTCAGTCTCCTCTACCATGAAACATCCCAGTCACTCTCTTCAGTCTCCTCTACCATGTAACATCCCAGTCACTCTCTTCAGTCTCCTCTACCATGAAACATCCCAGTCACTCTCTTCAGTCTCTACCATGAAACATCCCAGTCACTCTCTTCAGTCTCTACCATGAAACATCCCAGTCACTCTCCTCAGTCTCCTCTACCATGAAACAACCCAGTCACTCTCTTCAGTCTCCTCTACCATGAAACATCCCAGTCACTCTCTTCAGTCTCCTCTACCATGTAACATCCCAGTCACTCTCTTCAGTCTCTACCATGAAACATCCCAGTCACTCTCTTCAGTCTCTACCATGAAACATCCCAGTCACTCTCTTCAGTCTCTACCATGAAACATCCCAGTCACTCTCTTCAGTCTCCTCTACCATGTAACATCCCAGTCACTCTCTTCAGTCTCCTCTACCATGAAACATCCCAGTCACTCTCTTCAGTCTCTACCATGAAACATCCCAGTCACTCTCTTCAGTCTCCTCTACCATGAAACATCCCAGTCACTCTCCTCAGTCTCTTCCATGAAACATCCCAGTCACTCTCCTCAGTCTCCTCTACCATGAAACATCCCAGTCACTCTCTTCAGTCTCCTCTACCATGAAACATCCCAGTCACTCTCTTCAGTCTCTACCATGTAACATCCCAGTCACTCTCTTCAGTCTCTACCATGAAACATCCCAGTCACTCTCTTCAGTCTCCTCTACCATGAAACATCCCAGTCACTCTCTTCAGTCTCTACCATGAAACATCCCAGTCACTCTCTTCAGTCTCTACCATGAAACATCCCAGTCACTCTCTTCAGTCTCTACCATGGAACATCCCAGTCACTCTCTTCAGTCTCCTCTACCATGAAACATCCCAGTCACTCTCTTCAGTCTCTACCATGAAACATCCCAGTCACTCTCTTCAGTCTCTACCATGAAACATCCCAGCCACTCTCTTCAGTCTCTACCATGTAACATCCCAGTCACTCTCTTCAGTCTCTACCATGAAACATCCCAGTCACTCTCTTCAGTCTCCTCTACCATGAAACACCCCAGTCACTCTCTTCAGTCTCTACCCTGAAACATCCCAGTCACTATCTTCAGTCTCTACCATGAAACATCCCAGTCACTCTCTTCAGTCTCCTCTTCCATGAAACATCCCAGTCACTCTCTTCAGTCTCTACCATGAAACATCCCAGTCACTCTCTTCAGTCTCTACCATGAAACATCCCAGTCACTCTCCTCAGTCTCTTCCATGAAACATCCCAGTCACTCTCTTCAGTCTCCTCTACCATGAAACATCCCAGTCACTCTCCTCAGTCTCTTCCATGAAACATCCCAGTCACTCTCTTCAGTCTCCTCTACCATGAAACATCCCAGTCACTCTCCTCAGTCTCTTCCATGAAACATCCCAGTCACACTCTTCAGTCTTCTCTACCATGAAACATCCCAGTCTCTCTCTTCAGTCTCCTCTACCATGAAACATCCCAGTCACTCTCTTCAGTCTCTACCATGAAACATCCCAGTCACTCTCTTCAGTCTCCTCTACCATGAAACATCCCAGTCACTCCCTTCAGTCTCTAACATGAAACATCCCAGTCACTCTCTTCAGTCTCTACCATGAAACATCCCAGTCACTCTCTTCAGTCTCTACCATGAAACATCCCAGTCACTCTCTTCAGTCTCCTCTACCATGAAACATCCCAGTCACTCTCTTCAGTCTCCTCTACCATGGAACATCCCAGTCACTCTCTTCAGTCTCCTCTACCATGGAACATCCCAGTCACTCTCTTCAGTCTCTACCATGAAACATCCCAGTCACTCTCTTCAGTCTCCTCTACCATGAAACATCCCAGTCACTCTCTTCAGTCTCTACCATGAAACATCCCAGTCACTCTCTTCAGTCTCTACCATGAAACATCCCAGTCACTCTCTTCAGTCTCTACCATGTAACATCCCAGTCACTCTCTTCAGTCTCCTCTACCATGAAACATCCCAGTCACTCTCTTCAGTCTCCTCTACCATGAAACATCCCAGTCACTCTCTTCAGTCTCCTCTACCATGAAACATCCCAGTCACTCTCTTCAGTCTCCTCTACCATGAAACATCCCAGCCACTCTCTTCAGTCTCCTCTACCATGAAACATCCCAGTCACTCTCTTCAGTCTCTACCATGAAACATCCCAGCCACTCTCTTCAGTCTCTACCATGTAACATCCCAGTCACTCTCTTCAGTCTCTACCATGAAACATCCCAGTCACTCTCTTCAGTCTCCTCTACCATGAAACACCCCAGTCACTCTCTTCAGTCTCTACCCTGAAACATCCCAGTCACTCTCTTCAGTCTCTACCATGAAACATCCCAGTCACTCTCTTCAGTCTCTACCATGAAACATCCCAGTCACTCTCCTCAGTCTCTTCCATGAAACATCCCAGTCACTCTCTTCAGTCTCCTCTACCATGAAACATCCCAGTCACTCTCCTCAGTCTCTTCCATGAAACATCCCAGTCACTCTCTTCAGTCTCCTCTACCATGAAACATCCCAGTCACTCTCTTCAGTCTCTTCCATGAAACATCCCAGTCACTCTCTTCAGTCTCTACCATGAAACATCCCAGTCACTCTCTTCAGTCTCTACCATGTAACATCCCAGTCACTCTCTTCAGTCTCTACCATGAAACATCCCAGTCACTCTCTTCAGTCTCCTCTACCATGAAACACCCCAGTCACTCTCTTCAGTCTCTACCCTGAAACATCCCAGTCACTCTCTTCAGTCTCTACCATGAAACATCCCAGTCACTCTCTTCAGTCTCCTCTACCATGAAACATCCCAGTCACTCTCTTCAGTCTCCTCTACCATGAAACATCCCAGTCACTCCCTTCAGTCTCTACCATGAAACATCCCAGTCACTCTCTTCAGTCTCCTCTACCATGAAACATCCCAGTCAATCTCTTCAGTCTCCTCTACCATGAAACATCCCAGTCACTCTCTTCAGTCTCCTCTACCATGAAACATCCCAGTCACTCCCTTCAGTCTCTACCATGAAACATCCCAGTCACTCTCTTCAGTCTCCTCTACCATGAAACATCCCAGTCAATCTCTTCAGTCTCCTCTACCATGAAACACCCCAGTCACTCTCTTCAGTCTCTACCATGAAACATCCCAGTCACTCCCTTCAGTCTCTACCATGAAACACCCCAGTCACTCTCTTCAGTCTCTACCATGAAAAATCCCAGTCACTCTCATCAGTCTCTACCATGAAACATCCCAGTCACTCTCTTCAGTCTCTACCATGGAACATCCCAGTCACTCTCCTCAGTCTCTACCATGAAACATTGGTACACACCAAATGCTAACCCATTGTGAGGAGACTACAGGTACACATCAAATGCTAACCCATCGTTAGGAGACTACAGGTACACACTAAATGCTAACCCATCGTGAGGAGACGACAGGTACACACCAAATGCTAACCCATCGTTAGGAGACTACAGGTACACACCAAATGCTAACCTATCGTTAGGAGACTACAGGTACACATCAAATGCTAACCCATCGTTAGGAGACTACAGGTACACACTAAATGCTAACCCATCGTGAGGAGACGACAGGTACACACCAAATGCTAACCCATCGTGAGGAGACTACAGGTACACACCAAATGCTAACCCATCGTGAGGAGACTACAGGTACACACTAAATGCTAACCCATCATTAGGATACTACAGGTACACACTAAATGCTAACCCATCGTTAGGAGACTACAGGTACACATCAAATGCTAACCCATCGTGAGGAGACTACAGGTACACACTAAATGCTAACCCATCATTAGGATACTACAGGTACACACCAAATGCTAACCCATCGTTAGGAGACTACAGGTACACACCAAATGCTAACCCATCGTTAGGAGACTACAGGTACACACCAAATGCTAACCCATCGTTAGGATACTAGAGATACACACTAAATGCTGACCCATCGTTAGGAGACTACAGGTACACACTAAATGCTAACCCATCGTGAGGAGACTGCAGGTACACACTAAATGCTAACCCATCGTGAGGAGACTACAGGTACACACCAAATGCTAACCCATCGTTAGGAGACTACAGGTACACACCAAATGCTAACCCATCGTTAGGAGACTACAGGTACACACTAAATGCTAACCCATCGTGAGGAGACTACAGGTACACACTAAATGCTAACCCATCGTTAGGAGACGACAGGTACACACCAAATGCTAACCCATCGTTAGGAGACTACAGGTACACACCAAATGCTAACCCATCGTTAGGAGACTACAGGTACACACCAAATGCTAACCCATCGTTAGGAGACTACAGGTACACACTAAATGCTAACACATCGTTAGGAGACTACAGGTACACACCATACGGTGAGGGTGAAATGGGCAGAGGGAGACAGGAGTCACAACCTGAAGAGTGGTTCTTCACACACACACACACTAACAACCTGAAGAGTGGTTCTTCACACACACACACACACACACCCCACACACACACACACACACAACCTGCAGAGTGGTTCTTCACACACACACACACAATCTGAAAGAGTGGTTCTTCACACACACACTCACACACACAACCTGAAGAGTGGTTCTTCACAAACACACACACACACACACACACACACACACACACACACACACACACACACACACACACACACACACACACACACACACACACACACACACACACACACACACACACACACACACACACACACACACACACACACACACACTTCTGAAAGAGTGGTTCATCACACACACACACACACACACACACACACACACACACACACACACACACACACACACACACACACACACACACACACACACACACACACACACACACACACACAACCTGAAAATATTGGTTTTTCACACACACACACACAAACCAAACCAGTTCAGTGATTATTTAGTGTGTCAGTTCACCAAACCAGTTCAGGTGATTATTTAGTGTGTCAGTTCACCAAACCAGTTCAGTGATTATTTAGTGTGTCAGTTCACCAAACCAGTTCAGTGATTATTTAGTGTGTCAGTTCACCAAACCAGTTCAGTGATTATTTAGTGTCTGAATTCCACCTGGGTTCAGTTCAATACCCCCCTCCCTCCCCCCTCCTTATTGACACAGGCTGGATCTCAAATGGCACCCTATTCTCTATATAGCGCACTGCCTTTACCCAGGACCATTCAGAGCCCCTATAGGGCCCTGGTCAGCGCAGTGCCTTTACCCAGGACCAATCAGAGCCCCTATAGGGCCCTGGTCAGTGCACTGCCTTTACCCAGGACCATTCAGAGCCCCTATAGGGCCCTGGTCAGCGCACTGCCTTTACCCAGGACCAATCAGAGCCCCTATAGGGCCCTGGTCAGTGCACTGCCTTTACCCAGGACCATTCAGAGCCCCTATAGGGCCCTGGTCAGCGCACTGCCTTTACCCAGGACCAATCAGAGCCCCTATAGGGCCCTGGTCAGTGCACTGCCTTTACCCAGGACCATTCAGAGCCCCTATAGGGCCCTGGTCAGCGCACTGCCTTTACCCAGGACCAATCAGAGCCCCTATAGGGCCCTGGTCAAAAGTAGGGCACTGCCTTTAGACCAGGGCCAATCAGAGCCCCTATAGGGCCCTGGTCAGTGCACTGCCTTTAGTCCAGGGCCAATCAGAGCCCCTATAGGGCCCTGGTCTAAAGTAGTGCACTACTTAGGGAATAGGGTGCCATTTTAGGGCACGTGCACAGAACAGTGTTTTAATGTGGCTTCCTCTATCTTATTCCACTGCATTAGAGTGAGTGCTTTTCCCAGCAGTAGCTTTCTACTGGGGCTTAGCAGAGTGTCTTTAAGAGCTTAAGAGTGGACTGACCCAGCCAGCCGTTGGTTACAATGACATGTGGGGGGGGTCCATCCGGACTTCTGCTCAGATTAGGTTATAGCATCCATCCTGAGAGGACGGCCCAAATCGCACCCTGTCCCCTATATAGTGCACTAGTATTGACCTGTTGGTGGATCAGTGGTTTGTGACTGCATGGATTTTAACTGCTTTCGTAACCTTTGACCTTCGCTGATGATGAACGTGATAGAAAACTTCTCCATCCCGCACGCAGCTCATTTGATGGTGCAACTGTTGGACTGGACTATTGGTTATAAACTGTTGGACTGGACTACTGGTTATAAACTGTTGGACTGGACTACTGGTTATAAACTGTTGGACTATTGGTTATAAACTGTTGGACTACTGGTTATAAACTGTTGGACTGGACTATTGGTTATAAACTGTTGGACTGGACTACTGGTTATAAACTGTTGGACTGGACTACTGGTTATAAACTGTTGGACTGGACTACTGGTTATAAACTGTTGGACTGGACTACTGGTTATAAACTGTTGGACTGGACTACTGGTTATAAACTGTTGGACTGGACTATTGGTTATAACTGTTTGACTATTGGTTATAACTGTTGGACTGGACTATTGGTTATAAACTGTTGGACTGGACTACTGGTTATAAACTGTTGGACTGGACTACTGGTTATAAACTGTTGGACTATTGGTTATAAACTGTTGGACTATTGGTTATAAACTGTTGGACTATTGGTTATAAACTGTTGGACTGGACTACTGGTTATAAACTGTTGGACTGGACTACTGGTTATAAACTGTTGGACTGGACTATTGGTTATAAACTGTTGGACTGGACTATTGGTTATAAACTGTTGGACTGGACTATTGGTTATAAACTGTTGGACTGGACTACTGGTTATAAACTGTTGGACTGGACTACTGGTTATAACTGTTGGACTGGACTATTGGTTATAACTGTTTGACTATTGGTTATAACTGTTGGACTATTGGTTATAACTGTTGGACTGGACTACTGGTTATAAACGGTTGGACTATTGGTTATAAACTGTTGGACTATTGGTTATAACTGTTGGACTGGACTATTGGTTATAACTGTTGGACTATTGGTTATAAACTGTTGGACTGGACTACTGGTTATAACTGTTTGACTATTGGTTATAAACTGTTGGACTATTGGTTATAACTGTTGGACTGGACTATTGGTTATAACTGTTTGACTATTGGTTATAAACTGTTGGACTATTGGTTATAACTGTTGGACTGGACTATTGGTTATAAACTGTTGGACTAGACTATTGGTTATAAACTGTTGGACTATTGGTTATAAACTGTTGGACTATTGTTATAAACTGTTGGACTGGACTATTGGTTATAAACTGTTGGACTATTGGTTATAAACTGTTGGACTATTGGCTATAAACTGTTGGACTATTGGTTATAACTGTTGGACTATTGGTTATAAACTGTTGGACAGGACTATTGGTTATAAACTGTTGGACTATTGGTTATAAACTGTTGGACTATTGGTTATAAACTGTTGGACTATTGGCTATAACTGTTGGACTATTGGTTATAAACTGTTGGACAGGACTATTGGTTATAACTGTTGGACTGGACTATTGGTTATAACTGTTGGACTATTGGTTGTAAACTGTTGAATTGGACTATTGGTTATAACTGTTGGACTATTGGTTATAAACTGTTGCACTATTGGTTATAAACTGTTGGACTATTGGTTATAAACTGTTGGACTATTGGTTATAAACTGTTGGACTATTGGTTGTAAACTGTTGAATTTGACATGTGGAATTGATCTGCACCCGTCACGTTTTCTTATCTCTCTCCTCTCCTCTCATCTCTCCTCTCTTCTCTTCCATTCGTTTCTCTCCTCTTGTCTTTTCACTTCACTTTCTCCCCTCCTCTCATCTCGACTCTCCTCGTCTCTCCTCTCGTATCTTCTCTCCTCTCCTTTCCTCTCCTCTCGTCTCCTCTCGTCTCCTCTTTTCTCCTCTCGTCTCTACTCTCCTCTTTTATCCTCTCGTCTCTACTCTCCTCTCGTCTCCTCTCGTCTCTTCTCAACAAGACATACGTGTCTTTCCTCTCTGTTGTTATCCAAGCTGTAACCAAGCCCATTCCGTGTGTCCTCGTGTGTACAGAGTCACAAGCCCATTCCGTGTGTCTTCATGATGTCAGATATGTGCCTTTGGAAGAGAGGAGTGGCATTTGAACGTTGCTAACTAGATGTGGTGGTTGATACCTGAGTCACAGTTCCAGGTACCTGTACACACACCTGTATGTTTTTAACCTGTCTGTCTCTGTCTGTCTGTCTGTCGGTCGGTAACAGTGTGGGGGGTCTGTCTGTCTGTCTGTCTGTCTGTCTGTCTGTCTGTCGGTAACAGTGTGGGGTCTGCCTCTGTCTGTCTATCTGTCTGTCTGTCTGTCTGTCTGTCTGTCTGTCTGTCTGTCGGTAACAGTGTGGGGTCTGCCTCTGTCTGTCTATCTGTCTGTCTGTCGGTAACAGTGTGGGGTCTGTCTGTCTGTCTGTCTGTCTGTCTGTCTGTCTGTCTGTCTGTCTGTCTGTCTGTCTGTCTGTCTGTCTGTCTGTCTGTCTGTCTGTCTGTCTGTCTGTCTGTCTGTCTGTCTGTCTGTCTGTCTGTCTGTCTGTAACAGTGCGGTTGGAGTATGATCGCCCAGGGCACAAACTGGGTGATCCAGGGCTGGTACTTTCATGAGTTAACACAATGGTATTTTCTCCTGTGTGACTGCTGACTTATATAAGAACAATATTCACTAGGATAATGAAAGGGGATTTTAGTTAGTGGTAATTGAAGACGTGATCTGATATCAAAACCATTAAATTAACAGATTATTATAGTAACATAAGTATCATGGCATTATTAGGATCATGGAGCTTGGGATATGCTAATAAGAAATGCAAGAGCGCACACACACACACACACACACACACACACACACACACACATACCTTGGTGTGACCTGAGAGCTTAGGGTCTAATCCTGACACAATAGCTTGGGGAGGAAGAGCAGAGCAGTGAAAGGAGAGATGAAAAACCAGAACGCAGAACAAACGACTGGAATCTAGAACCTGAAGTTCTACAGTTCTAATATATGCCATTTAGCAGACGCTTTTATCCAAAGCGACTTACAGTCATGTGTGCATACATTCTACGTATGGGTGGTCCCGGGAATCAAACCCACTACCCTGGCGTTACAAGCGCCATGCTCTACCAACTGAGCTACAGAAGAACAGTTCTACAGTTCTACAGTTCTACAGTTCTAAGGTGAATGCACCAATTTGTAAGTCGCTCTGGATAAGAGCGTCTGCTAAATGACTTAAATGTAAATGTAATGTAAATTACTGACGTTTTATTTTTTTTATTTTTTTTTCACCTTTATTTAACCAGGTAGGCTAGTTGAGAACAAGTTCTCATTTGCAACTGCGATCTGGCCAAGATGAGGCATAGCAGTGTGAACAGACAACACAGAGTTACACATGGAGTAAACAATTAACAAGTCAATAACACAGGAAGAGAAAAAAAAGGGGAGTTTATATACATTGTGTGCAAAAGGCATGAGGAGGTAGGCGAATAATTACAATTTTGCAGATTAACACTGGAGTGATAAATGGTCAGATGGTCATGTGCAGGTAGAGATATTGGTGTGCAAAAGAGCAGAAAAGTAAATACATAAAAACAGTATGGGGATGAGGTAGGTAAAAATGGGTGGGCTATTTACCGATAGACTATGTACAGCTGCAGCGATCGGTTAGCTGCTCAGATAGCAGATGTTTGAATTTGGCGATTTTTGGCGAATTTGGCGATTTTTGAAATTCGTTCCAGTCACAGGCAGCAGAGAACTGGAACGAAAGGCGGCCAAATGAGGTGTTGGCTTTAGGGATGATCAGTGAGATACACCTGCTGGAGCGCGTGCTACGGATGGGTGTTGCCATCGTGACCAGTGAACTGAGATAAGGCGGAGCTTTACCTAGCATGGACTTGTAGATGACCTGGAGCCAGTGGGTCTGGCGACGAATATGTAGCGAGGGCCAGCCGACTAGAGCATACAAGTCGCAGTGGTGGGTGGTATAAGGTGCTTTAGTGACAAAACGGATGGCACTGTGATAAACTGCATCCAGTTTGCTGAGTAGAGTGTTGGAAGCAATTTTGTAGATGGCATCGCCGAAGTCGAGGATCGGTAGGAGAGTCAGTTCAACAGTTAATCAATAACCTCCCTCCTAGAGACACTTCTGTACTTCTCTATAGAGAGTCAGTTCAACAGTTAATCAATAACCTCCCTCCTAGAGACACTTCTGTCCTTCTCTATAGAGAGTCAGTTCAACAGTTAATCAATAACCTCCATCTAGAGACACTTCTGTTCTTCTCTATAGAGAGTCAGTTCAACAGTTAATCAATAACCTCCATCTAGAGACACTTCTGTTCTTCTCTATAGAGAGTCAGTTCAACAGTTAATCAATAACCTCCATCTAGAGACACTTCTGTCCTTCTCTATAGAGAGTCAGTTCAACAGTTAATCAATAACCTCCATCTAGAGACACTTCTGTTCTTCTCTATAGAGAGTCAGTTCAACAGTTAATCAATAACCTCCATCTAGAGACACTTCTGTTCTTCTCTATAGAGAGTCAGTTCAACAGTTAATCAATAACAGTTAATCAATAACCCCTCCATCTAGAGACACTTCAGTTCAACAGTAGAGACACTCTGTTCTTCTCTATAGAGAGTCAGTTCAACAGTTAATCAATAACCTCCATCTAGAGACACTTCTGTTCTTCTCTATAGAGAGTCAGTTCAACAGTTAATCAATAACCTCCATCTAGAGACACTTCTGTTCTTCTCTATAGAGAGTCAGTTCAACAGTTAATCAATAACCTCCATCTAGAGACACTTCTGTTCTTCTCTATAGAGAGTCAGTTCAACAGTTAATCAATAACCTCCCTCCATCTAGAGACACTTCTGTCCTTCTCTATAGAGAGTCAGTTCAACAGTTAATCAATAACCTCCATCTAGAGACACTTCTGTTCTTCTCTATAGAGAGTCAGTTCAACAGTTAATCAATAACCTCCCTCCATCTAGAGACACTTCTGTCCTTCTCTATAGAGAGTCAGTTCAACAGTTAATCAATAACCTCCCTCCTAGAGACACTTCGTTACACACATTATTCCATCAATGGGCAATAAGGTGTAGCGGGGTACGTAATTGGCGGCAGAGAAGTCAGGCGCAGGAAGAGCAGAACTGGGTGATAACCGGAGATTTATTAAGCAAAACCAACGGCATCCAGAACAACAAGGTAAATGGGCACAAAAATAACCCGTAGTGCGCTCACAAGGAACGTGCACAAGCACGACAATAAACATTCCCACACAAAGACATGGGGAGGGGGGAAAAGAGGGTTAAATACACAACAAGTAAATAAGGGAATTGAATTGAATTGAGAAAAAAAAACAAGACAAAACAAATGGAAAATTAAAAGTGGATCGACGATGGCTAGAAGACCGGCGAGCGTCGCCCGAACAAGGAGAGGAATCAACTTTGGCGGAAGTCAAGCCTGAACCAGTCGTCCACCGCAGGAGCCTCGGTCGGACTCTGATGCCAAGGCGCCAGAACCGGCTGGTACCCCAGTACCCACTGGAAGGGGGAGAGGTTAGTGGAGGGGTGGCAGAGCGAGTTCTGACTCTGATGCCAAGGCGCCAGAACCGGCTGGTACCCCAGTACCCACTGGAAGGGGGAGAGGTTAGTGGAGGGGTGGCAGAGCGAGTTCTGACTCTGATGCCAAGGCGCCAGAACCGGCTGGTACCCCAGTACCCCACTGGAACTCTGATGGGGAGAAGGTTAGTGGAGTGGGGGTGGCAGAGCGAGTTCTGACTCTGATGCCAAGGCGCCAGAACCGGCTGGTACCCCAGTACCCACTGGAAGGGGAGAGGTTAGTGGAGGGGTGGCAGAGCGAGTTCTGACTCTGATGCCAAGGCGCCAGAACCGGCTGGTACCCCAGTACCCACTGGAAGGGGGAGAGGTTAGTGGAGGGGTGGCAGAGCGAGTTCTGACTCTGATGCCAAGGCGCCAGAACCGGCTGGTACCCCAGTACCCACTGGAAGGGGGAGAGGTTAGTGGAGGGGTGGCAGAGCGAGTTCTGACTCTGATGCCAAGGCGCCAGAACCGGCTGGTACCCCAGTACCCACTGGAAGGGGGAGAGGTTAGTGGAGGAGTGGCAGAGCGAGTTCTGACTCTGATGCCAAGGCGCCAGAACCGGCTGGTACCCCAGTACCCACTGGAAGGGGGAGAGGTTAGTGGAGGGTGGCAGAGCGAGTTCTGACTCTGATGCCAAGGCGCCAGAACCGGCTGGTACCCCAGTACCCACTGGAAGGGGGAGAGGTTAGTGGAGGAGTGGCAGAGCGAGTTCTGACTCTGATGCCAAGGCGCCAGAACCGGCTGGTACCCCAGTACCCACTGGAAGGGGAGAGGTTAGTGGCAGGGTGGCAGAGCGAGTTCTGACTCTGATGCCAAGGCGCCAGAACCGGCTGGTACCCCAGTACCCACTGGAAGGGGGAGAGGTTAGTGGCAGAGTGGCAGAGTGAGTTCTGAGCCATTTCGGCCCAAGACACGAACGCTGCCAACTCCCCCCGGCCGATCCTGGCAATGACGACCGCAGAAACCTACCCACATCCTGGTTCAGAGTGGCCACCTGTCCTTTAGGCTCTCGGGATGAAACCCCGAGGTGGAAGGCTGAACGAGACCCCCAGACCCACGAAGTGAACTGGGGACCTCGATCAGGCACGATACCCCGTAGTGTCGGAAGACATGCGTAAACAAGGCCTCCGCAGTGTGTAGGGCCGTGAGGGAGACCGGCCAGAGGGAGGAGACTGGTTCAGGACCACAGACACGATATCCTCAGGCACCCCGTAGTGTCAAGGCCTCCGCAGTCTGTAGGGCCGTAGGGAGACCGGGCAGAGGGAGGAGACGGCAGGACCACAGACACGATATCCTCAGGCACCCCGTAGTGTCAAGGCCTCCGCAGTCTGTAGGGCCGTAGGGAGACCGGGCAGAGGGAGGAGACGGCAGGACCACAGACACGATATCCTCAGGCACCCCGTAGTGTCAAGGCCTCCGCAGTCTGTAGGGCCGTAGGGAGACCGGGCAGAGGGAGGAGACGGCAGGACCACAGACACGATATCCTCAGGCACCCCGTAGTGTCAAGGCCTCCGCAGTCTGTAGGGCCGTAGGGAGACCGGGCAGAGGGAGGAGACGGCAGGACCACACAAAGACATGCTGGGAACAGAAGGTTAAATACACAACAAGTAAATGAGGGAATTGAAACCAGGTGTGTGTAAAAAAAAAAAAAAAAAAGACGAAACAAATGGAAAATTAAAAGTGGATCGACGATGGCGAAAAGACCCTTCGAACGCCACTCGAGAAAGTCGTGACATAAGGTCTGAATACAAGTAATGTCAAATTTACCTCTGATGATATTATCTTTCCTCCTGTCTCCCTATTTACACACTGTGACCATGTGGTAGATCTATGAATTTTGTCATTTGTCGAAGATACATTTCCTCACATTTAGGCCATTCCTGGGCATCTGCTGAAATGTTTTTTTATATGCTGAATAAAATATATGAACTTTCTTTAAATAGACAAGCAAAGGGTCTGCCTCTACTTTACAATACAGAGCACCCTCGTCTGAGAGAGAGAGAGAGAGAGAGAGAGAGAGAGAGAGAGAGAGAGAGAGAGAGAGAGAGAGAGAGAGAGAGAGAGTGAAAGAGAGAGGGAAAGAGAGAGAGAAAGAGAGAGGAAAGAGAGAGAGAGAGAGAGAGAGAGAGAGAGAGAGAGAGAGAGAGAGCACCCTCGTCTGTAGACAGAGAGCTATTCACCTGAGAAGAGAGAGAGAGAGAGAGAGAGAGAGAGAGAGAGAGAGAGAGAGAGAGAGAGAGAGAGAGAGAGAGAGAGAGAGCACCCTCATCTGAGAGAGAGAGAGAGCTATTCACCTGAGAAGAGAGAGAGAGAGAGAGAGAGAGAGAGAGAGAGAGAGAGAGAGAGAGAGAGCAGAGAAGAGAGAGAGAGAGAGAGAGAGAGAGAGATATAGAAAGAAAGAGAGAGAAAGAAAGAGAGAGAGACAGAGAGAGAGAGAGAGAGAGACAGAGAGACAGAGAGAGAGACAGATAGAAAGAGAGAGAGAGAGAGAGAGAGAGAGAGAGAGAGAGAGAGACAGAGACAGAGAAAGAGAGACAGAGAAAAGAGAGAAAGAGAAAGAGAAAGAGAGACAGAAAGAGACAGAGAGAGAGAGACAGAGAGAGAGAGAGAGACAGAGAGAGAGAGAGAGAGAGAGAGAGAGAGAGGGGGGATCATTGGGGATACAGAGAGAGAGAGAGAGAGAGAGAGACAGAGAGAGAGAGAGAGACAGAGACAGAGACAGAGACAGAGAGAGAGAGAGAGAGAGAGAGAGAGAGAGAGAGAGAGAGAGAGAGAGAGAGAGAGAGAGAGGGAGAGAGAGACAGAGGGGGTCAGTGGGGATACAGAGAGAGAGAGAGAGAGAGAGAGAGAGAGAGAGAGACAGAGAGATCATTGGGGATACAGAGAGAGAGAGAGGAGAGAGAGAGAGAGAGAGAGAGAGAGAGAGAGGAGGGTGAGAGATCATTGGGGATACAGAGAGAGAGAGAGTGAGAGATCATTGGGGATACAGAGAGAGAGAGAGAGAGAGAGAGAGGAGGGTGAGAGATCATTGTGGATATAGAGAGAGAGAGAGAGAGAGAGAGAGAGAGAGATCATTGTGGATATAGAGAGAGAGATCATTGGGGACACAGAGCGACTGGCTGTCTTTATCAACAGGAAACGGTTGCCCAGTGACCATAGCTGAAGTATAGAACTTTCTACTTGCTGTTCCATCATATGGTTCCATTTCACTAAGAGGCCATAAAATCCCATAGTAATTACATTGGCAGGTAAAATACATTGTAAAAACTGTGTACTGTACCTTCTTCATCAAGACACTAGATTACTTTGTTCACTAAAGCCTGGTACATACAGATATGTTCTACCGGCCTGGAACAGAACAAGCTAGTGATTTGATAAATCAGAAGATCAAGACAGGACAACAAGACAGGAAAACAAGACAGGACAACAAGACAGGACAACAAGACAGGACAACAAGACAGGACAACAAGACAGGACAACAAGACAGGACAACAAGACAGGACAACAAGACAGGACAACAAGACAGGACAACAAGACAGGACAACAAGACAGGACAACAAGACAGGACAACAAGACAGGACAACAAGACAGGACAACAAGACAGGACAACAAGACAGGACAACAAGACAGGACAACAGGACAGGACAACAAGACAGGACAACAAGACAGGACAACAAGACAGGACAATAAAACAGGACAACAAGACAGGACAACAAGACAGGACAACAAGACAGGACAACAAGACAGGACAACAGGACAGGACAACAAGACAGGACAACAAGACAGGACAACAAGACAGGACAATAAGACAGGACAACAAGACAGGACAACAAGACAGGACAACAAGACAGGACAACAGGACAGGACAACAAGACAGGACAACAAGACAGGACAACAAGACAGGACAACAAGACAGGACAACAATACAGGACAACAAGACAGGACAACAGGACAGGACAACAAGACAGGACAACAAGACAGGACAACAAGACAGGACAATAAAACAGGACAACAAGACAGGACAACAAGACAGGACAACAAGACAGGACAACAAGACAGGACAACAAGACAGGACAACAAGACAGGACAACAAGACAGGACAACAGGACAGGACAACAAGACAGGACAAAAAGACAGGACAAGACAGGACAACAAGACAGGACAACAAGACAGGACATCATGACAGGACAACAAGACAGGACAACAGTACAGGACAACAAGACAGGACAACAAGACAGGACATCAAGTCAGGACATCATGACAGGACAACAAGACGGGACAACAAGACAGGACAACAGGACAGGACAACAAGACAGGACAACAAGACAGGACAACAAGACAGGACATCAAGACAGGACAACAGGACAGGACAACAATACAGGGGGTACCGGTACAGAGTCAATGTGGAGACTATATACAGGGGTACCGGTACAGAGTCAATGTGCGGGGGCACCGGTTCGTCGAAGGTAATTGAGGTAATATGTACATATAGGTAGAGTTATTAAACTGACTATGCATTGATAATAAACAGATTGCAAATAGTCTTGTTAGCCATTTGATTATCTGTTCAGTAGTCTTATAGCTTGGAGGGTGGAAGCTGTTTAGGAGCCTCTTGGACCTAGACTTGGCGCTCCAGTACCGCTTGCCGTGCGGTAGCAGAGAGAACAGTCTATGACGAAGGTGGGCCTTAGGGCCTTCCTCTGACACCGCCTGTTCAAGATGCACTTTATTATATCCCAGTGGGCATCTGGACACATTCATTTCTTCTCTGACTTCCTGTTTACTGGGGTGGACACGTTGGACACATTCATCTCTTCCCTGACTTCCTGTTTACTGGGGTGGACACATTCATCTCTTCTCTGACTTCCTGTTTACCGGGGTAGACACGTTGGACACATTCATCTCTTCCCTGACTTCCTGTTTACTGGGGTAGACACGTTGGACACATTCATCTCTTCTCTGACTTCCTGTTTACTGGGGTGGACACATTCATCTCTTCTCTGACTTCCTGTTTACTGGGGTAGACACGTGGGACACATTCATCTCTTCTCTGACTTCCTGTTTACTGAGGTAGACACGTTGGACATATTAATTTCTTCTCTGACTTCCTGTTCTTTGGGGTCGTTCTGTTTGCCCGAGTTTCGCTGATCTTCATACTGTACACAATGGCGTATTGAACTATTTACTTGAATAGATATTGTTGTGAAATAGACTATATTTAAACAATAGACTATCTCTGGCTGTTGAGTGGATGGAGATAAACAATAGACTATCTTTGGCTGTTGAGTGGATGGAGATAAACAATAGACTATCTTTGGCAGTTGAGTGGATGGAGATAAACAATAGACTATCTTTGGCTGTTGAGTGGATGGAGATAAACAATAGACTATCTTTGGCAGTTGAGTGGATGGAGATAAACAATATACTATCTTTGGCTGTTGAGTGGATGGAGATAAACAATAGACTATCTTTGGCAGTTGAGTGGATGGAGATAAACAATAGACTATCTTTGGCTGTTGAGTGGATGGAGATAAACAATAGACTATCTTTGGCAGTTGAGTGGATGGAGATAAACAATAGACTATCTTTGGTTGTTGAGTGGATGGAGATAAACAATAGACTATCTTTGGCTGTTGAGTGGATGGAGATAAACAATAGACTATCTTTGGCAGTTGAGTGGATGGAGATAAACAATAGACTATCTTTGGCAGTTGAGTGGATGGAGATAAACAATAGACTATCTTTGGCTGTTGAGTGGATGGAGATAAACAATAGACTATCTTTGGCAGTTGAGTGGATGGAGATAAACAATAGACTATCTTTGGCTGTTGAGTGGATGGAGATAAACAATAGACTAATTTGGCTGATAAACAATAGTGGATGGAAATAAACAAGTAGACTATCTTTGGCAGTTGAGTGGATGGAGATAAACAATAGACTATCTTTGGCTGTTGAGTGGATGGAGATAAACAATAGACTATCTTTGGCAGTTGAGTGGATGGAGATAAACAATAGACTATCTTTGGCAGTTGAGTGGATGGAGATAAACAATAGACTATCTTTGGCAGTTGAGTGGATGGAGATAAACAATAGACTATTTTGTTGAGTGGATGGAGATAAACAATAGACTATATTTGGCTGTTGAGTGGATGGAGATAAACAATAGACTATCTTTGGCAATGAGTGGATGGAGACTATCTTTGGTTGTTGAGTGGATGGAGATAAACAATAGACTATCTTTGGCTGTTGAGTGGATGGAGATAAACAATAGACTATCTTTGGCGTTGTTGAGTGGATGGAGATAAACAATAGACTATCTTTGGCTGTTGAGTGGATGGAGATAAACAATAGACTAGACTATCTTTGGCTGTTACAGTGGATGGAGATAAACAATAGACTATCTTTGAGAAGTGTTGAGTGGATGGAGATAAACAATAGACTATCTTTGGCTGTTGAGTGGATGGAGATAAACAATAGACTATCTTTGGCTGTTGAGTGGATGGAGATAAACAATAGACTATCTTTGGCTGTTGAGTGGATGGAGATAAACAATAGACTATCTTTGGCTGTTGAGTGGATGGAGATAAACAATAGACTATCTTTGGCAGTTGAGTGGATGGAGATAAACAATAGACTATCTTTGGCAGTTGAGTGGATGGAGATAAACAATAGACTATCTTTGGTTGTTGAGTGGATGGAGATAAACAATAGACTATCTCTGGCTGTTGAGTGGATGGAGATAAACAATAGACTATCTTTGGCAGTTGAGTGGATGGAGATAAAAATAGACTATCTTTGGGTTGTTGATCTGGATGGAGATAAACAGTATAGACTATCTTTCTGTTGAGTGGATGGAGATCTAAACAATAGACTATCTTTGGCTGTTGAGTGGATGGAGATATGTAGACTATCTTTGGCTGGATTAAACAGCTATTCTCAGTTTCACCTCACAGAATGTCCAAATAGTCAACAACCAAATCCTTCAATAAAATGGACGATTTCTCATTCGTCATTCTGTTTTGTCCTGCCTTTATGCACATGTGAGGCTTTTGTTATACACACACACACACACACACACACACACACACACACACACACACACACACACACACACACACACACACACACACACACATAAACAAGCTCAGCGGTCCACTCTCTTTTGCTCAATCAAGGCAGCGTAAGCTTTGAGTTGTGTGACTCTGTCCCAATCCTCCTCGTGCTGAGAAGTCCAATCTCACTATCTGACAGGCAATATGCTTCCAATCCCGGCTAACAGCTGGCCCTGTGGTTCAAACGCATCACGGAGATTATGTTGGAGTCGGACTATTTAAGGATATGACAGTATGGTGTTAGTAGTCTACATTCTCACTTGTTAATGACCCTCTCTCTCTCTCTCTAATGATCTACAGTCTCTCAGTATGGTGTTAATCTCTCTCTCTATGGTGTTAATGATCTCCCCTTAATCTCAGTATGGTGTTAATGATCTCTGATCTCTCTCAGTCTCACAGTATCTTAATGATCTCAGTATGGTGTTCTCTCTCGACAGTCCTACAGTATGGTGTTAATGATCTACAGTATGGTGTTAATGATCTCTTCTCAGTATCTCTTCTCCTCAGTATGGTCTCCTCCACCCTCTGTTAATGATCTACAGTATGGTGTTAATGATCTCTCTCTCTCTGGTGTTCTCCTCTCTATGGTGTTAATCTCTCTATGGTCTTAATGATCTACAGTATGGTGTTCTCTCTCTCTCTCTGGTGTTAATGATCTCTCTCTATCTCTCTCTCTACTCCTCTCTCTCTGATCTCTATCTCTTCTCTCTCTCTCTCTCTCTCTCTCTCTCTCTCTCAGTCTGGTGTTAATGATCTCTCCACTCTCCTTTCTCTCAATTCAATTCAATTCAAGGGCTTTATTGGCATGGGAAACATGTGTTAACATTGCCAAAGCAAGTGAGGTAGATAATATATAAAGTGAATATATAAAGTGAAATAAACAATAAAAATTCATAATAAATTAGCATAAATATGGGTTGTAATTTACAATGGTGTTTGTTCTTCACTGGTTGCCAGTATTTTCTCTCTCAATCTCTCTCTCTATGGTGTTCTGATCTCTATGGTGTTAATGATCTCCCTCCTCAGTATGGTCTTCTCTCTCTCTCTCTCTCTGACTCTCTCCTACAGATCTGTTAATGATCTCTATGGTGTTAATCTCTCTCTCTCTGGTCTAATCTCTACTGTGGTGTTCTCTCTCAGTCTCTCTCTCTAATCTCTCTATGGTGTTAATGATCTTGTGAGTGTTAATGATCTACAGTATGGTGTTAATGACCTGCAGTATGGTGTTAATGATCTACTGGTGTTAATGATCTACAGTCTGGTCTAATGTTAATCTACAGTATGGTGTTAATGATCTCAGTATCTGTTCTCTCTACAGTCTGTGTTAATGATCTACCCTCTCTGTGGTGTTAATGATCTCTACAGTATGGTGTTAATGATCTACATGGTGTTAATGATCTACAGTAGATCTACAGTATGGTGTTAATGATCTACAGTCTCTACAGTATGGTGTTAATGATCTAAAGTAGTCACTATGTTAATACCTATGATCTACAGTATGGTGTTAATGATCTACAGTCCTACAGTATGGTGTTAATCTCTATGTTATGTTATGAGTGTTTAATGATCACAGTATGGTTTATAATGATCTACTGTATTTGATCTACAGTCCTACAGTATGGTGTTAATGATCTACAGTATGGTGTTAATGATCTACATCTACAGTATGGTGTTAATGATACAGTATGGTGTTAATACATCTACAGTATGGTGTTAATGATCTACAGTAATGCTGTTAATGGTTAATCCTCCTACAGTATGGTGTTAATGATCTACAGTATGGTGTGATCTACAGTATGGTGTTAATGACCTACAGTATGGTGTTAATGATCTACAGTATGGTGTTAATGATCTACAGTATGGTGTTAATGATCTACAGTCCTACAGTATGGTGTTAATGATCTACAGTATGGTGTTAATGATCTACAGTCCTACAGTATGGTGTTAATGATCTACAGTATGGTGTTAATGATCTACAGTCCTACAGTATGGTGTTAATGATCTACAGTATGGTGTTAATGATCTACAGTATGGTGTTAATGATCTACAGTATGGTGTTAATGATCTACAGTATGGTGTTAATGATCTACAGTATGGTGTTAATGATCTACAGTATGGTGTTAATGATCTACAGTATGGTGTTAATGATCTACAGTATGGTGTTAATGATCTACAGTATGGTGTTAATGATCTACAGTATGGTGTTAATGATCTACAGTATGGTGTTAATGATCTACAGTATGGTGTTAATGATCTACAGTATGGTGTTAATGATCTACAGTATGGTGTTAATGATCTACAGTATGGTGTTAATCCTACAGTATGGTGTTAATGATCTACAGTATGGTGTTAATGATCTACATGGTGTTAATGATCTACAGTATGGTGTTAATGATCTACAGTATGGTGTTAATGATCTACAGTATGGTGTTAATGATCTACAGTATGGTGTTAATGATCTACAGTATGGTGTTAATGATCTACAGTGTGGTGTTAATGATCTACAGTATGGTGTTAATGATCTACAGTATGGTGTTAATGATCTACAGTATGGTGTTAATGATCTACAGTATGGTGTTAATGATCTACAGTATGGTGTTAATGATCTACAGTATGGTGTTAATGATCTACAGTATGGTGTTAATGATCTACAGTATGGTGTTAATGATCTACAGTATGGTGTTAATGATCTACAGTATGGTGTTAATGATCTACAGTCCTACAGTATGGTGTTAATGATCTACAGTATGGTGTTAATGATCTACAGTATGGTGTTAATGATCTACAGTATGGTGTTAATGACCTACAGTTCTACAGTATGGTGTTAATGATCTACAGTATGGTGTTAATGATCTACAGTCCTACAGTATGGTGTTAATGATCTACAGTATGGTGTTAATGTATGGTGTTAATGATCTACAGTATGGTGACATTTAATGATCTACAGTATGGTGTTAATGATCTACAGTATGGTGTTAATGATCTACAGTCCTACAGTATGGTGTATGGTGTTAATGATCTACAGTCCTACAGTATGGTGTTAATGTCTACAGTATGGTGTTAATGATCTACTGCAGTATGGTGTTAATGATCTACAGTATGGTGTTAATGATCTACAGTATGGTGTTAATGATCTACAGTTGGTGTTAAACATACTGTATGGGGGACATTTAATGACAGTATGGACATTTAATGTTAAACATATACTGCTACAGTGAGGGGACATTTAATGTTGGAAACATACTGCTGTGAGGGGACATTTAATGTTGGAAACATACTGCTATGAGGGGACATTTAATGTTGGAAACATACTGCTATGAGGGGACATTTAATGTTGGAAACATACTGCTATGAGGGGACATTTAATGTTGGTTAAACATACTGCTATGAGGGGACATTTAATGTTGTTAAACATACTGCTATGAGGGGACAGTTAATGTCTGGAAACATACTGCTGTTAAGGGGACAGTTAATGTTGGAAACATACTGCTGTGAGGGGACATTTAATGTTGGAAACATACTGTTAATGAGGGGACAGTTAATGTTGGTGTTAAACATACTGTATGAGGGGACATTTAATGTTGGAAACATACTGCTATGAGGGGACAGTTAATGTTGGAAACATACTGCTATGTAGGGGACATTTAATGTTGGAAACATACTGCTATGAGGGGACATTTAATGTTGGAAACATACTGCTATGAGGGGACATTTAATGTTGGAAACATACTGCTATGAGGGGACATTTAATGTTGGAAACATACTGCTATGAGGGGACATTTAATGTTGGAAACATACTGCTATGAGGGACATTTAATGACAGTTAATGTTGGAAACATACTGCTATGAGGGGACAGTTAATGTTGGAAACATACTGCTATGAGGGGACATTTAATGTTGGAAACATACTGCTATGAGGGGACAGTTAATGTTGTTAATGATGCTGTAGGGGACAGTTAATGTTGGAAACATACTGCTATGAGGGGACAGTTAATGTTGGAAACATACTGCTATGAGGGGACAGTTAATGTTGTTAAACATACTGCTGTGAGGGGACAGTTAATGAAACATACTGCTATGAGGGGACATTTAATGTTGGAAACATACTGCTATGAGGGGACATTTAATGTTGGAAACATACTGCTATGAGGGGACAGTTAATGTTGGAAACATACTGCTATGAGGGGACATTTAATGTTGGAAACACATGAGGGGACATTTAATGTTGGAAACATACTGCTATGAGGGGACAGTTAATGTTGGAAACATACTGCTATGAGGGGACAGTTAATGTTGGAAACATACTGCTATGAGGGGACAGTTAATGTTGAAACATAGGGGACATTTAATGTTGGAAACATACTGCTTGTAGGGGACATTTAATGTTGGAAACATACTGCTATGAGGGGACATTTAATGTTGGAAACATACTGCTATGAGGGGACCGTTAATGTTGGAAACATACTGCTATGAGGGGACAGTTAATGTTGGAAACATATTGCTGAGGGGACCGTTAATGTTGGAAACATACTGCTTTGAGGGGACATTTAATGTTGGAAACATACTGCTATGAGGGGACAGTTAATGTTGGAAACATACTGCTATGAGGGGGGGACTATGAGGGGACATTTAATGTTGGAAACATACTGCTATGAGGGGACATTTAATGTTAATGGAAACATACTGCTATGAGGGGACCGTTAATGTTGGAAACATACTGCTATGAGGGGACATTTAATGTTGGAAACATACTGCTATGAGGGGACGTTAATGTTGGAAACATACTGCTATGAGGGGACAGTTAATGTTGGAAACATACTGCTATGAGGGGACAGTTAATGTTGGAAACATACTGCTATGAGGGGACAGTTAATGTTGAAACATACTGCTATGAGGGGACAGTTAATGTTGGAAACATACTGCTATGAGGGGACATTTAATGTTGGAAACATACTGCTATAGGGGACAGTTAATGTTGGAAACATACTGCTATGAGGGGACATTTAATGTTGGAAACATACTGCTATGAGGGGACATTTAATGTTGAGGGGACATTTAATGTTGGAAACATACTGCTATGAGGGGACAGTTAATGTTGGAAACATACTGCTATGAGGGGACAGTTAATGTTGGAAACATACTGCTATGAGGGGACAGTTAATGTTGGAAACATACTGCTATGAGGGGACAGTTAATGTTGGAAACATACTGCTATGAGGGGACAGTTAATGTTGGAAACATACTGCTATGAGGGGACAGTTAATGTTGGAAACATACTGCTATGAGGGGACAGTTAATGTTGGAAACATACTGCTATGAGGGGACAGTTAATGTTGGAAACATACTGCTATGAGGGGACAGTTAATGTTGGAAACATACTGCTGAAACATACTGCTGAGGGCACTAAGGGGACATTCAATGTTGGAAACATACTGCTTGTAGGGGACATTTAATGTTTAATGTTGAGGGGACATTTAACATACTGCTATGAGGGGACATTTAATGTTGGAAACATATACTGAGGGGCAGTTAATGTTGAAACATAGGGGACATTTAATGTTGGAAACATACTGCTATGAGGGGACATTTAATGTTGGAAACATACTGCTGTAGGGGACATTTAATGTTGGAAACATACTGCTATGAGGGGACATTTAATGTTGGAAACATATTTGAGGGGACAGTTAATGTTGGAAACATACTGCTATGAGGGGACATTTAATGTTGGAAACATACTGCTATGAGGGGACATTTAATGTTGGAAACATACTGCTATGAGGGGACATTTAATGTTGGAAACATACTGCTATGAGGGGACATTTAATGTTGGAAACATACTGCTATGAGGGGACATTTAATGTTGGAAACATACTGCTATGAGGGGACAGTTAATGTTGGAAACATACTGCTATGAGGGGACATTTAATGTTGGAAACATACTGCTATGAGGGGACATTTAATGTTGGAAACATACTGCTATGAGGGGACAGTTAATGTTGGAAACATACTGCTATGAGGGGACATTTAATGTTGGAAACATACTGCTATGAGGGGACATTTAATGTTGGAAACATACTGCTATGAGGGGACATTTAATGTTGGAAACATACTGCTATGAGGGGACATTTAATGTTGGAAACATACTGCTATGAGGGGACAGTTAATGTTGGAAACATACTGCTATGAGGGGACATTTAATGTTGGAAACATACTGCTATGAGGGGACATTTAATGTTGGAAACATACTGCTATGAGGGGACAGTTAATGTTGGAAACATACTGCTATGAGGGGACAGTTAATGTTGGAAACATACTGCTATGAGGGGACATTTAATGTTGGAAACATACTGCTATGAGGGGACAGTTAATGTTGGAAACATACTGCTATGAGGGCATTGTTTAAAGCATATAATATCCAAGAATTCAAACACACAAGATTCTCAAGTAATAAGAGCGTCTGCTAAATGACTTAAATGTAAATGTAAATGTTGTAATTGGTGTAGTACAACATCCTACACTCATCATCATCTATATACAGGTCATTAAGGGCACATGTACATTTCAGAGAGGTTGGGTTCATGTGCTCTATTGGGAGGCTTCCAGTAATTCATCATTTACAGAAATAACAGGCTCCAAACACCACGACTATTACTTACTAAGGGTACTTTCTTCTCTCTGTTTTGAACACTCTCACACACACACACACACACACACACACACACACACACACACACACACACACACACACACACACACACACACACACACACACACACACACACACACACACACACACACACACACAATCCCTCTCTCTGCAAAAAAAAAAAAAAAAAAAACAGGGCAAGATCCTTGAACCGCCTCTCCCTGCCCATCCCAGCGGCTGTCTAATCTCATTGGTTGCCGTCAGGGGGGTTATTTGCATATTGTGGGCGTGTTCCTGACTCAGTGTTGGGATGAATGACTCTGTTCAGTTCAGAAGGCGACAAGACAGCAGCAACGAACTCTGCAGAGGCTATGTGCTGCTGCTTCGCTGATCAACTCAGCACACGACAAAAACCTCTGATGCGTTTAGCTCCGGGCTCTCCGCTCCGGTCTGTCGGTCAAACCACGTCGAGCCAGGTGGAATAAACATGTTCAACAAAACAGGACCCGGACTTAGCTCGAGAGGAGTACTGTGGGTAAGTGTTTTTCTCATTGTAGTCTTGTAAAAGTCGTCTTTCTATGAAAATAAAAAAATGAAGAGAGGAAGATTTTTTAATTTTTTTAAACCTCATAGTTCAATGTCAAATGAGAGTTTGGCTTGCGCTTCAATCAACTGGCAACTTCGACGTGTGTCATGTAATTGATGAGTAGTAACGTGTATGTTATTTTCAATACATCTTAATGTCTGTGGTTCAAAGCCTAGACTACGTTCTTACTTGTTATTATTTAAAGAGTTAAAGAGTAAAAAAAATGTGTATTTAAAAAAAATAAAGCATATATGTGCCTGTTTAGAAAGTCTAATTTAATCAGTGATTTTCTTTACATTCTCGGCTATTGACTCCCCCCCCTGAGACTGATTCTCTCATGTCTGGAAGTCTATTTGTTAAACCCCCATGTTTCTGTACTGTGTCTGTATTTCAGGGTTTGTGTATACTCCTCCTTTACACCAGCCCCCTCTGCTGTTTTGCTAATTTCAGCCAAGCGAAAGAGCTGGTCTATAAGATAAAAGAAGGATTACCGTCAGGGACACTGATCGGATCCATGGGCTCCGATTTACACTTGGATTTACCCCTCGATCCCCATGTTTTATTCAATCTGCCCCAGAAGAAGCCCAGTGATCAGTATGTCACTCTGAACAGCACTACGGGACAGCTGTTTACGTCTGGGAATGAGATCGACAGGGAGACGCTCTGCCCCGACTCCTCGGAGTACGACCAGGGCTGCGTCCTCTCCCTGGATGTGTTCGTTCTACCCCAGCAGTATTTCCAGCTGGTTAAGGTCAAAATCTTGGTCGAGGACGTTAACGATAATCGTCCGCGCTTCCCGACGGGCGAGATTCGGGTTTCCGTCCCGGAGAACACCCAGGTCAACACGAGGTTCGCGGTGGAGCAGTCAGCGACTGACCCCGATCTGGGGTTTCACGGGGTTCAGACTTACTGGCTGGTCAACGACTTTGGGGTGTTCACTCTGGACGTAGAGGAGAACGAGGGGGGTGAGCTGACACCCTTCCTCATCGTGACCGACGAGCTGGACCGGGAACGACAGGAGGAATACGTAACGGATATTATAGCAGAGGACGGTGGGCTACCACCTCTCCTTGGCACCGCCACGTTGAGGATTATAATCACTGATGTCAACGATAACTGTCCTCAGTTCACAGAGTCACAGGTCAACGTGACGCTCTACGGGAATACGACTAAAGGAAAGCACCTGTCCAGGTTACACGCCTTCGACCCCGACCAGGGCGCCAACGCCGTGATCAGCTACGCGTACAGCGACCGCGTTCCCCGGGAGGCTAGAGCCCTGTTCCATCTGGACCGGATTACCGGGGTGATCAAACTGGCCGGTCAGATCAACACCGCAACCGGGACGTTCTACAAACTCACTGTCCTCGCCAACGGGCCTGGTTGCGTCCCTGCCGTCGCCGCGGTGACGGTGCACGTGATCCGGGTAGCTTCCGGTCCGCCTGTCATTACGCCGCGCTACATCGCGGCGGAGAAAGACGGCGTGGTCACGATGAAGGAGTCCGAACCGCCGTTTTCCCCAATCGCGTTTTTCACCGTGTCGAACGCGGACCAGAGAGGACCAGGGACGGAATGTCTACTTGAAGGATTCGGCCCGTTCCGACTGTCACCTTACAAACGGTTGAAGAACGAGTATCTGTTAGAGACGACGGAGCCGCTGGACCACGAGCAGAGGCAGGACTACGAGCTGACCGTAGTGCTCAGGAACCCCAGAGGACTCGCCATTAAGACCTTCGTTAAGATCCTGGTTCTGGATGAGAACGACAACGCGCCGGTCTTCAAACAGTCTCTGTATGAGGTGAGTGAATGTATTTATGAACGCAGGAATGTTTAAACGGTTGTTATGGTTACGGTTAGGGTTGGGACATGAACATTGAGCATGTTATGGTTACGGTTAGGGTTGGGACATGAACATTGAGCATGTTATGGTTACGGTTAGGGTTTATAGTATTTACTTATTATTACAGTATTTACACAATTATTTTAGTATTTACTTATTTATTATAGTATTTACAAATGTATTTTAGTATTTAGGTATTATTTATTTATTTATTTTAAAATGTACTTATTTATTTGTGTATTTACCTACTTATTTGATTCCTTGTTAACACTTATTTTATTCTCAGGTCTCTGTGGAGGAGAATAACCCTCCCAACAGCTTCCTGACCCAGCTCCAGGCCACAGACCAGGACAGTGAGGCCAGAGGAGAGGTCATCTACACGCTGGGGTCAGACGCTCCCTCCATTTTCCTCCTGGAGAGGCTGACCGGCGTGCTGACCGTGTCCACATCTCTGGACCGAGAAGAGAAGCAGACCTACAGGTCTGTCGCATATTGATGATGTAACGTAACGTATTATGACTGATATTGTATGGATTAGAATGCATATACAGTGCCTATACAGTGCCTATACAGTGCCTATACAGTGCATATACAGTGCCTATACAGTGCATATACAGTGCATATACAGTGCATATACAGTGCCTATACAGTGCATATACAGTGCCTATACAGTGCATATACAGTGCCTATACAGTGCCTATACAGTGCATATACAGTGCCTATACAGTGCATATACAGTGCCTATACAGTGCCTATACAGTGCATATACAGTGCATATACAGTGCCTATACAGTGCATATACAGTGCCTATACAGTGCCTATACAGTGCCTATACAGTGCATATACAGTGCCTATACAGTGCATATACAGTGCCTATACAGTGCATATACAGTGCATATACAGTGCATATACAGTGCATATACAGTGCATATACAGTGCATATACAGTGCATATACAGTGCATATACAGTGCCTATACAGTGCATATACAGTGCCTATACAGTGCATATACAGTGCCTATACAGTGCCTATACAGTGCATATACAGTGCATATACAGTGCCTATACAGTGCCTATACAGTGCATATACAGTGCCTATACAGTGCCTATACAGTGCCTATACAGTGCATATACAGTGCCTATACATATACAGTGCCTATACAGTGCCTATACAGTGCATATACAGTGCATATACAGTGCCTATACAGTGCATATACAGTGCCTATACAGTGCCTATACAGTGCATATACAGTGCCTATACAGTGCATATACAGTGCCTATACAGTGCCTATACAGTGCATATACAGTGCATATACAGTGCCTATACAGTGCCTATACAGTGCATATACAGTGCATATACAGTGCCTATACAGTGCCTATACAGTGCATATACAGTGCCTATACAGTGCATATACAGTGCATATACAGTGCATATACAGTGCATATACAGTGCCTATACAGTGCATATACAGTGCCTATACAGTGCATATACAGTGCATATACAGTGCCTATACAGTGCATATACAGTGCCTATACAGTGCCTATACAGTGCATATACAGTGCATATACAGTGCATATACAGTGCATATACAGTGCCTATACAGTGCATATACAGTGCCTATACAGTGCCTATACAGTGCCTATACAGTGCCTATACAGTGCCTATACAGTGCCTATACAGTGCATATACAGTGCCTATACAGTGCCTATACAGTGCCTATACAGTGCATATACAGTGCCTATACAGTGCCTATACAGTGCCTATACAGTGCCTATACAGTGCCTATACAGTGCCTATACAGTGCATATACAGTGCCTTGCGAAAGTATTCGGCCCCCTTGAACTTTGCGACCTTTTGCCACATTTCAGGCTTCAAACATAAAGATATAAAACTGATATAAAATCTTTTTGTATCCAAATCCGGCTTTAAACTTCTTCACAACGGTATCTCGGACCTGTCTGGTGTGTTCCTTGTTCTTCATGATGCTCTCTGCGCTTTTAACGGACCTCTGAGACTATCACAGTGCAGGTGCATTTATACGGAGACTTGATTACACACAGGTGGATTGTATTTATCATCATTAGTCATTTAGGTCAACATTGGATCATTCAGAGATCCTCACTGAACTTCTGGAGAGAGTTTGCTGCACTGAAAGTAAAAGGGCTGAATAATTTTGCACGCCCAATTTTTCAGTTTTTGATTTGTTAAAAAAGTTTGAAATATCCAATAAATGTCGTTCCACTTCATGATTGTGTCCCACTTGTTGTTGATTCTTCACAAAAAAATACAGTTTTATATCTTTATGTTTGAAGCCTGAAATGTGGCAAAAGGTCGCAAAGTTCAAGGGGGCCGAATACTTTCGCAAGGCACTGTATATGTTTATAGTGATAATAATCATTTACTTGTTTAGCTTTTTCATTACACAAAATAATCTCAAAGTGTATTAAAAAAGTGAAACAAAAAAACAAAGTTGGTGGAATTAAATATATCTATGTCAAAGATGACATAAACCTGTTCTTTATCAAGGGTGGCATAAGCAACGCTTAATATAAGGCTTCATAAATCGTGTTAAATTGAGGCATCACAAAGCATTGATAACCCATCATGCATCTTGGTAGAGAACTGCAACACCAGCGTGGTGGGTTAGACTCCCACCCGTATGTAAAAATGTATTCGGGCGTGACTGCAAATGGCTTTGGATAAATGCCGTGTGTTATATTACTCTAAACCCTTTGTAGGACAGGCCCGACCTCTTTCCCTCTTGGGCGCACGGCCAATAGTGGACCTGATCTCAACTGTCCCCATAATGCTGCAGAATCACACACTCTAAAGTGCAGTCCTTCACCAAAAACATTGGTAGGGCCCGTTTAAAATCCGTATTTATTTTTTGGCTGAATTCCATTGGGGGGGGGGGTTCCCCCATACTCCGTTTTCTCGGTTTTGTTTTTCCAGGTTTCAGATTTCCCCCTGTTTTTCTGTTTTTTCCACAGCTTTTAAAATATACTATAAACACATACCATACTAAAACCAAGGCTGGTGGTATGTGTTTACAGTACAGCATGGTATCTCTGAAGGTTGGTGGTATGTATTTATGGTATCTCTGAAGGTTGGTGGTATGTATTTATAGAACAGCATGGTATCTCTGAAGGCTGGTGGTATGTATTTACAGGACAGCATGGTATCTCTGAAGGTTGGTGGTATGTGTTTATGGTATCTCTGAAGGTTGGTGGTATGTGTTTATGGTATCTCTGAAGGCTGGTGGTATGTGTTTACAGTACAGCATGGTATCTCTGAAGGTTGGTGGTATGTATTTATGGTATCTCTGAAGGCTGGTGGTATGTGTTTACAGTACAGCATGGTATCTCTGAAGGCTGGTGGTATGTATTTATGGTATCTCTGAAGGTTGGTGGTATGTGTTTACAGTACAGCGTGGTATCTCTGAAGGCTGGTGGTATGTGTTTACAGTACAGCATGGTATCTCTGAAGGTTGGTGGTATGTATTTATGGTATCTCTGAAGGCTGGTGGTATGTGTTTACAGTACAGCATGGTATCTCTGAAGGTTGGTGGTATGTATTTATGGTATCTCTGAAGGCTGGTGGTATGTGTTTACAGTACAGCGTGGTATCTCTGAAGGCTGGTGGTATGTATTTATGGTATCTCTGAAGGTTGGTGGTATGTGTTTACAGTACAGCATGGTATCTCTGAAGGCTGGTGGTATGTATTTATGGTATCTCTGAAGGCTGGTGGTATGTGTTTACAGTACAGCGTGGTATCTCTGAAGGCTGGTGGTATGTGTTTACAGTACAGCATGGTATCTCTGAAGGCTGGTGGTATGTATTTATGGTATCTCTGAAGGCTGGTGGTATGTGTTTACAGTACAGCATGGTATCTCTGAAGGCTGGTGGTATGTCTTTACAGTACAGCGTGGTATCTCTGAAGGTTGGTGGTATGTATTTATGGTATCTCTGAAGGCTGGTGGTATGTGTTTACAGTACAGCATGGTATCTCTGAAGGCTGGTGGTATGTATTTACGGTACAGCATGGTATCTCTGAAGGTTGGTGGTATGTATTTATGGTATCTCTGAAGGTTGGTGGTATGTGTTTACAGTACAGCATGGTATCTCTGAAGGCTGGTGGTATGTATTTATGGTATCTCTGAAGGCTGGTGGTATGTGTTTACAGTACAGCATGGTATCTCTGAAGGCTGGTGGTATGTATTTATGGTATCTCTGAAGGCTGGTGGTATGTGTTTACAGTACAGCATGGTATCTCTGAAGGTTGGTGGTATGTATTTATGGTATCTCTGAAGGCTGGTGGTATGTATTTATAGAACAGCATGGTATCTCTGAAGGCTGGTGGTATGTATTTATGGTATCTCTGAAGGCTGGTGGTATGTATTTATGGTATCTCTGAAGGCTGGTGGTATGTATTTATGGTATCTCTGAAGGCTGGTGGTATGTGTTTACAGTACAGCATGGTATCTCTGAAGGTTGGTGGTATGTATTTATGGTATCTCTGAAGGCTGGTGGTATGTGTTTACAGTACAGCATGGTATCTCTGAAGGTTGGTGGTATGTATTTATGGTATCTCTGAAGGCTGGTGGTATGTATTTATGGTATCTCTGAAGGCTGGTGGTATGTATTTATGGTATCTCTGAAGGCTGGTGGTATGTGTTTACAGTACAGCATGGTATCTCTGAAGGCTGGTGGTATGTATTTATGGTATCTCTGAAGGCTGGTGGTATGTATTTATGGTATCTCTGAAGGCTGGTGGTATGTATTTACAGTACAGCATGGTATCTCTGAAGGCTGGTGGTATGTATTTATGGTATCTCTGAAGGCTGGTGGTATGTGTTTACAGTACAGCATGGTATCTCTGAAGGCTGGTGGTATGTATTTATGGTATCTCTGAAGGCTGGTGGTATGTGTTTACAGTACAGCATGGTATCTCTGAAGGCTGGTGGTATGTATTTATGGTATCTCTGAAGGCTGGTGGTATGTGTTTACAGTACAGCATGGTATCTCTGAAGGCTGGTGGTATGTATTTATGGTATCTCTGAAGGCTGGTGGTATGTGTTTACAGTACAGCATGGTATCTCTGAAGGCTGGTGGTATGTGTTTACAGTACAGCATGGTATCTCTGAAGGTTGGTGGTATGTATTTATGGTATCTCTGAAGGCTGGTGGTATGTGTTTACAGTACAGCATGGTATCTCTGAAGGCTGGTGGTATGTGTTTACAGTACAGCATGGTATCTCTGAAGGCTGGTGGTATGTATTTATGGTACAGCATGGTATCTCTGAAGGCTGGTGGTATGTATTTATGGTATCTCTGAAGGCTGGTGGTATGTGTTTACAGTACAGCATGGTATCTCTGAAGGCTGGTGGTATGTATTTATGGTATCTCTGAAGGCTGGTGGTATGTGTTTACAGTACAGCATGGTATCTCTGAAGGCTGGTGGTATGTATTTATGGTATCTCTGAAGGCTGGTGGTATGTATTTATGGTATCTCTGAAGGCTGGTGGTATGTGTTTACAGTACAGCATGGTATCTCTGAAGGCTGGTGGTATGTATTTATGGTATCTCTGAAGGCTGGTGGTATGTGTTTACAGTACAGCATGGTATCTCTGAAGGCTGGTGGTATGTGTTTACAGTACAGCATGGTATCTCTGAAGGTTGGTGGTATGTATTTATGGTATCTCTGAAGGCTGGTAGTATGTGTTTACAGTACAGCATGGTATCTCTGAAGGCTGGTGGTATGTATTTATGGTATCTCTGAAGGCTGGTGGTATGTGTTTACAGTACAGCATGGTATCTCTGAAGGCTGGTGGTATGTGTTTATGGTACAGCATGGTATCTCTGAAGGCTGGTGGTATGTATTTATGGTATCTCTGAAGGCTGGTGGTATGTATTTATGGTATCTCTGAAGGCTGGTGGTATGTATTTATGGTATCTCTGAAGGCTGGTGGTATGTATTTATGGTACAGCATGGTATCTCTGAAGGCTGGTGGTATGTATTTATGGTATCTCTGAAGGCTAGTGGTATGTATTTATGGTATCTCTGAAGGCTGGTAGTATGTATTTATGGTACAGCATGGTATCTCTGAAGGCTGGTGGTATGTGTTTACAGTACAGCATGGTATCTCTGAAGGTCTGGTGGTATGTCTTTACAGTACAGCATGGTATCTCTGAAGGCTGGTGGTATGTGTTTACAGTACAGCATGGTATCTCTGAAGGTTGGTGGTATGTATTTATGGTATCTCTGAAGGCTGGTGGTATGTGTTTACAGTACAGCATGGTATCTCTGAAGGCTGGTGGTATGTATTTATGGTATCTCTGAAGGCTGGTGGTATGTATTTATGGTATCTCTGAAGGCTGGTGGTATGTGTTTACAGTACAGCATGGTATCTCTGAAGGCTGGTGGTATGTCTTTACAGTACAGCATGGTATCTCTGAAGGCTGGTGGTATGTATTTACAGTACAGCATGGTATCTCTGAAGGCTGGTGGTATGTCTTTACAGTACAGCATGGTATCTCTGAAGGCTGGTGGTATGTGTTTACAGTACAGCATGGTATCTCTGAAGGTTGGTGGTATGTGTTTATAAGCAGTATCCTGAAGGCTGGTGGTTTGTGTTTACAGAACAGTATGGTATCTCTGAAGGCTGGTGGTATGTGTTACAGTACAGCATGGTATCTCTGAAGGCTGGTGGTATGTATTTACCCCACAGCATGGTATCTCTGAAGGCTGGTGGTATGTATTTATGGTATCTCTGAAGGCTGGTGGTATGTCCAACACCCCACAGTATGACTTGTTATATAAAGACCTGACTGGGTCCAACACCCCACAGTATGACTTGTTATATAAAGACCTGACTGGGTCCAACACCCCACAGTATGACTTGTATATATAAAGTACAACCTGACTGGGTCCAACACCCCACAGTATGACTTGTTATATAAAGACCTGACTGGGTCCAACACCCCACAGTATGACTTGTTATATTGTAAAGTATATAAAGTGAGTGTAGTACTGTGACTGGGTCCAACACCCCACAGTATGACTTGTACTATACTGTAAAGTGTAGAGTACTGTAAAGTGTGTACTGTGTATAAAGTGACATGATATTGTTTACTGTAAAGTACTGACTGGGTCCAACACCCCACAGTATGACTTGTTATATAAAGACCTGACTGGGTCCAACACCCCACAGTATGACTTGTTATATAAAGACCTCAACACCCCACAGTGGGGGGTTATATAAAGACCTGACTGGGTCCAACACCCCACAGTATGACTTGTTATATAAAGACCTGACTGGGTCCAACACCCCACAGTATGACTTGTTATATAAAGACCTGACTGGGTCCAACACCCCACAGTATGACTTGTTATATAAAGACCTGACTGGGTCCAACACCCCACAGTATGACTTGTTATATAAAGACCTGACTGGGTCCAACACCCCACAGTATGACTTGTTATATTGTTATGGGTAGAGACCTGTATGACTTGGTTTATAAAGCCACTTCCAACACCCCATTTTATGACTTGTTATATAAAGACTGACTCACATACATTCTCTTTAAAGATCATGGGTCACCCCACAGTATGACTTGTTATATAAAGACCTGACTGGGTCCAACACCCCACAGTATGACTTGTTATATAAAGAACAGTAGACCAGGTAGGCTTTATAAAGACCTGACTGGGTCCAACACCCCACAGTATGACTTGTTATATAGAGACCTGACTGGGTCCAACACCCCACAGTATGACTTGATATACGGTTATAGATGCTTTGTAACACATTTATGTAGAGCTTAGTCAGGTAGGCTTTATGAAGATGAAGCAAGACACGGTTATAGATGTTTTGTAACACTGGGTCCAACACCCCACAGTATGACTTGTTATATAAAGACCTGACTGGGTCCAACGGTTATAGATGTTTTGTAACATATTTATATAGCCTTGTTACTAGGCTTTATGAAGCCTTTATGAAGACTTGTTTATGAAGCATGACTACGGTTATAGATGCTTTGTAACACATTTATATAGAGCTTAGTTAGCTAGGCTTTATGAAGCCTTTATTTATGAAGCATGATGTACGGTTATATGCTTTGTAACACATTTAATACCCCTTTAGGATCTTTATGAAGCCTTTATGAAGCATGACATGTTATAGATGTTTTGTAACACATTTATGAAGCCTTAGTTAGTTAGGCTTTATGAAGCCTTTATGAAGCCTTTATGAAGCATGACGTACGGTTATAGATGTTTTGTAACACATTTATGTAGAGCTTAGTCAGGTAGGCTTTATGAAGCCTTTATGAAGCAAGACGTACGGTTATAGATGTTTTGTAACACATTTATATAGCGCTTAGTTAGCTAGGCTTTATGAAGCCTTTATGAAGCCTTTATGAAGCATGACGTACGGTTATAGATGTTTTGTAACACATTTATATAGCGCTTAGTTAGCTAGGCTTTATGAAGCCTTTATGAAGCCTTTATGAAGCATGACGTACGGTTATAGATGCTTTGTAACACATTTATATAGCGCTTAGTTAGCTAGGCTTTATGAAGCCTTTATGAAGCCTTTATGAAGCATGATGTACGGTTATAGATGCTTTGTAACACATTTATGTAGCGCTTAGTTAGGTAGGCTTTATGAAGCCTTTATGAAGCATGACGTACGGTTATAGATGCTTTGTAACACATTTATGTAGCCCTTAGTTAGCTAGGCTTTATGAAGCCTTTATGTAGCACTTAGTTAGGTAGGCTTTATGAAGCCTTTATGAAGCATGATGTACGGTTATAGATGCTTTGTAACACATTTATGTAGCACTTAGTTAGGTAGGCTTTATGAAGCCTTTATGAAGCCTTAATAAGCCTAACGTCATTTAAAGCGGGAACTGGATATATGGATGACACAATGCATTATAACTGCCTATGGATGTTCATAGTGTTTTTTTATATGTATATATATATCTGCAATATGTTTTGTTTATTGTTGTTGTAATATTGTGACGAGACAATAATAATACAAGTTTGTACATGCTAAACTGTATCCTCTGCAGGTTCATGGTTCGGGCGGTGGACCGAGGGACCCCCAGGAGAGAGTCTATAGCTACAGTTTACTGTGCTGAGGCCAGACCTGTTTTGATTTATTGTATTGATTGATTGATATGAAGCATTGTATTGATTGATATGTAGATAGATGTATTGATTGATATGATTTATTGTAGCATTGATTGATATGATTTATGTAGTATTGATTGATATGATTTGATTGTATTGTATTGATTTATGATTAGAGATTGATTTATGTATTAGTTGGTAGGCTTTTGATTTGATTGTATTGTATTGATTTATGTAGCATGAGAGTTAGATTAGATTTTGTATTGTATTGATTGATATGATTAGATTGATTGTAATTGATTGATATGATTTATGTATTGTATTGATTGATATGATTAGATTTATTGAATTGATTTATGAAGTATTGTATTGATTGATATGATTTATTGTATGTATTGATTGATATGATTTGATTGTATTGTATTGATTGATATGATTAGATTAGGCTTTATTGAATGATTTTATAATTGATTGCCTATGATTTGATTGTATTGTATTGATTGTGATTTGATTGTATTGTATTGATTGATATATATGTATTCATATGCATTGTATTGTATGGATGTTGATTAGATTGTATTTTTTGATATGATATTGTATTGTATGATTGATAATATTGTTTTGTTTATTGATTTGATTGTATTGTATTGATTGATATGACTCCAGTTTCAACTGACCTGAGCCCTAGGAATGCCCCAGGACTACCTGACATGATGGCTCCTTTGTACCATGCTAAACTGTATCCTCTGCAGGTTCATGGTTCGGGCGGTGGACCGAGGGACCCCCAGGAGAGAGTCTATAGCTACAGTGGTCATCACTGTGCTGGACCGCAATGACAACAGGTAAGAGAAAGGCCAGACACTTTGTGATAACTGCTGTTTTGATTTATTGTATTGATTGATTGATATGATATGATTGTCTTGTATTGATTGATTGATATGATATGATATGATATGATTGTATTGATTGATTGATTGATATGATATGATTGTATTGTATTGATTGATTGATTGATATGATATGATTGTATTGTATTGATTGATTGATATGATTGTCTTGTATTGATTGATTGCTATGATATGATTGTCTTGTATTGATTGATTGATTGATATGATATGATTGTCTTGTATTGATTGATTGATATGATATGATATGATTGTATTGATTGATTGATTGATATGATATGATATGATTGTCTTGTATTGATTGATATGATATGATTTGATTGTATTGTATTGATTGATTGATATGATTGTCTTGTATTGATTGATTGATTTGATTTGATTGTATTGTATTGATTGATATTATTTGATTGATTTGTATTTTTTTTACCCAACAGCCCGCGCTTCATCAACAAAGACTTCACATTCTTTGTGCCGGAGAATTTCCCGGGTTTTGGCGAGATCGGCGTCCTCTCGGTAACGGACGCGGACGCAGGTGAGAACGGCTGGGTGGCCCTCTCCATCGTCAACGGCAGCGACATCTTCGTGATCGACGCGGGGCGCGGCGCTCTCAGGGCCCGTACCCCTCTGGACCGGGAGCAACAGGGGACGTACTACCTCTGGATCGAGGCAGTCGACGGAGGGGAACCCTCTCTCTCCTGCCTCACCGTGGTTACCGTCCTCCTCCTGGACGTAAACGACAACCCACCCGTGGTCTTGTTCCCCCAGTCTAACCAGTCCTACATGCTGGTGTTACCTAGCACCCTACCAGGGACCTCCATCACAGAGGTTTACGCCGTGGATAAAGACACGGGGATGAACGCCGTTATCGCCTACAGCATCATCAAGAGGAAGGGTGGCGAGCCGGGGTCGTTTGATATCGACCCGGACACAGGGAACATCACGTTGAAGAGAGAACTGAGTGACCGCGGTCTCTACAGTCTACTGGTTAAAGTCTCGGACCACGGTCAACCCGAACCTCTCCACTCCACGGTCCTGGTCAACCTCTTCGTCAACGAGACGGTTTCTAACGAGAGCTACATCCGGAGTCTTCTCACCGGGGAGGAGGCTGAGATCCAGATGGAGGAGAAGCAGTGGTACGTGGGTAAACTGACAGAGAGGCCCGGCAGGGAGGACCTGTTCCCCTGTCAGCCGCTACTCATAGCTCTGTCAGTAACCTGTCTGGGACTGTTCTGCATCGTCGTCACATTGACTGCTTATATCTGCTGCAAGAAACTGAAGAAATGGAGGAAACGTCAAAGGAAAAGACTAGAGGTTGAAATGCCTTTGAAGGTTAACGGTGACGACGCAGATAGAAAGCGGACGGAAATCTCAAACATTTGACGACGTTGACATTGCAAAGACTTTGAGGCAAAGACTCCAACGTACAAAACTGTTACACTGCAACTGTTTATAGACAATGTGAATTGTGAAGTGTAGATTTTCATCCTCAAAAAGACAAAAGGCCCGGATCCCAAATTGCACCCCCCTTTTGCCTATTTAGTGCACTATTTTTAACCAGGGCCCATGGTGGTGCACTATATAGGAATTAGGGCGCCGTTTGTGACACGTCCTCGTTTTAAAAACGTATTAAAAGACCCAACGTGATGTATATATTGTAGATAATATGAAATGTTTTATAACTTTATAAGAAAATCTTTAAATAGACAAGATTTTTATTTTATTTCTTTTTCAAGAAAGCCCTAAGAAATTACTCCTTAAACTTACAAATTAAAAAAAATGGGAGAGATTCTATTTATTTATTTTTTTTCACAAGGATGTCAAGATCGTTGGAAAGGGATGAGGATCATTTGGTGTGTATAACAATATTGATTGATTGATTGATTGATTGATTGATTGATTGATATAACAATGTGTTTTTTCACACCCCTTACGATTGCATTGGTAAAGCTGACCCCCAGAGTGCAGTGCAGAAGTCAATTCAAATCTGTCATTTTCTTCAAATCTACTGGATTTTGTGTGAGATTAAAATGTGTATTTTGTTGTGATACAGTTTCAAGAGGAGGCTTCTTGCCTGGCCACCAAACAAGCCCTCTACCTGCCTCCTTTAAGTGTGTCCCAAATGGCACCCTATTTCCCTATATTTCCCTCTAAAGTAGTGCACTATATATAGGGAATAGGGTTCTATAGGGCTCTGGTCTAAAGTAGTGCACTATATAGGGAATAGGGTTCTATAGGTCTCTGGTCTAAAGTAGTGCACTATATATAGGGAATATGGTTCTATAGGGCTCTGGTCTAAAGTAGTGCACTATATAGGGAATAGGGTTCTATAGGGCTCTGGTCTAAAGTAGTGCACTATATAGGGAATAGGGTTCTATAGGGCTCTGGTCTAAAGTAGTGCACTATTTAGGGAACAGGGTTCTATAGGGCTCTGGTCTAAAGTAGTGCACTATATAGGGAATAGGGTTCTATAGGGCCCTGGAGTGCACTATGGTTCTATAGGGCTCTGGTCTAAAGTAGTGCACTATATAGGGAATAGGGTTCCATAGGGCTCTGGTCTAAAGTAGTGAACTATATAAGGAATAGGGTTTTATAGGGCTCTGGTCTAAAGTAGTGCACTATATAGGGAATAGGGTTCTATAGGGCTCTGGTCTAAAGTAGTGCACTATTTAGGGAACAGGGTTCTATAGGGCTCTGGTCTAAAGTAGTGCACTATATAGGGAATAGGGTTCTATAGGGCCCTGGAGTGCACTATGGTTCTATAGGGCTCTGGTCTAAAGTAGTGCACTATATAGGGAATATGGTTCTATAGGGCTCTGGTCTAAAGTAGTGCACTATATATAGGGAATAGGGTTCTATAGGGCTCTGGTCTAAAGTAGTGCACTACATAGGGAATATGGTTCTATAGGACCCTGGAGTGCACTATATAGGGAATATGGTGCCATTTGGAACGCATCCTTAGTCACCTCCCAGTGAACCTGTCATTCCCTAAACCATGTTCTTATTGCCTGTCTCTGAAAACAAATCTATGTTTGCATATTAAAAAGTGCTTTATTTTCATATTATATTAAAACGGCCTGCCTTTTATACTAGGATGTAAATTAATGACAATGTTTTGATTATAAATGAGAATTTAAGCGGAGGGGAAATTAAATGAATCCCCAATTTAAATTTAACTAGAAAGAAAGAACAAGTTCTTATTTACACTGACGACCTACCAGGGAACAGTGGATTAACTGCCTTGTTCAGGGGCAGAAGGACAGATTTTTACCTCGTCAGCTCAGGGATTCGATCCAGCAACCTTTCGGTTACTGGCCCAACACTCTTACCACTAGGCGACCTGCTTTAACCACTAGACTACCTGATCTAACCACCAGGCTACCTGCTCTAACCACTAGGCTACCTGCTCTAACCACTAGGCTACCTGCTCTTACCACCAAGCTACCTGCTCTAACCACTAGGCTACCTGCTCTAACCACTAGGCTACCTGCTCTAACCACTAGGCGACCTGCTCTAACCACTAGGCTACCTGCTCTAACCACTAGGCTACCTGCTCTAACCACTAGGCTACCTGCTCTAACCACTAGGCTACCTGCTCTAACCACTAGGCTACCTGCTCTAACCACTAGGCTACCTGCTCTAACCACTAGGCTACCTGCTCTAACCACTAGGCTACCTGCTCTAACCACTAGGCTACCTGCTCTAACCACTAGGCTACCTGCTCTAACCACTAGGCTACCTGCTCTAACCACTAGGCTACCTGCTCTAACCACTAGGCTACCTGCTCTAACCACTAGGCTACCTGCTCTAACCACTAGGCTACCTGCTCTAACCACTAGGCTACCTGCTCTAACCACTAGGCTACCTGCTCTAACCACTAGGCTACCTGCTCTAACCACTAGGCGACCTGCTCTAACCACTAGGCTACCTGCTCTAACCACTAGGCTACCTGCTCTAACCACTAGGCGACCTGCTCTAACCACTAGGTTACCTGCTCTAACCACTAGGCTACCTGCTCTAACCACTAGGCTACCTGCTCTAACCACTAGGCGACCTGCTCTAACCACTAGGCTACCTGCTCTAACCACTAGGCGACCTGCTCTAACCACTAGGCTACCTGCTCTAACCACTAGGCTACCTGCTCTAACCACTAGGCTACCTGCTCTAACCACTAGGCTACCTGCTCTAACCACTAGGCTACCTGCTCTAACCACTAGGCTACCTGCTCTAACCACTAGGCTACCTGCTCTAACCACTAGGCTACCTGCTCTAACCACTAGGCTACCTGCTCTAACCGCTAGGCTACCTGCTCTAACCACTAGGCTACCTGCCGCCCCCCTCTAACCACTAGACTCCCTGCCGCCCCAACACACAAACATCCAAATGAAACAGGCTGTAAGGGACTGATCCAAATGAAACAGGCTGTAAGGGACTGATCCCAATGAAACAAGCTGTAAGGGACTGATCCCAATGAAACAGGCCGCAAGGGACTGATCCAAATGAAACAGGCCGTAAGGGACTGATCCAAATGAAACAGGCTGTAAGGGAATGATCCCAATGAAACAGGCTGTAAGGGACTGATCCAAATGAAACAGGCCGCAAGGGACTGATCCCAATGAAACAGGCTGTAAGGGACTGATCCAAATGAAACAGGCTGTAAGTGAATTATCCCAATGAAACAGGCTGTAAGGGACTGATCCCAATGACACAGGCTGTAAGGGACTGATCCAAATGAAACAGGCTGTAAGGGACTGATCCCAATGAAACAGGCTGTAAGGGACTGATCCAAATGAAACAGGCTGCAAGGGACTGATCCAAATGAAACAGGCTGTAAGGAACTGATCCCAATGAAACAGGCTGTAAGGGACTGATCCCAATGAAACAGGCTGTAAGGGACTGATCCCAATGACACAGGCTGTAAGGGACTGATCCAAATGAAACAGGCTGTAAGGGACTGATCCCAATGAAACAGGCTGTGAGGGACTGATCCAAATGAAACAGGCTGTGAGGGACTGATCCAAATGAAACAGGCTACCAAGGGACTGATCCAAATGAAACAGGCTGTAAGGGACTGATCCAAATGAAACAGGCTGTAAAGGGACTGATCCAAATGAAACACGTAAGGACTGATCCAAATGAAACAGGCTGTAAGGGACTGATCCAAATGAAACAGGCTGTAAGGGACTGATCCAAATGACACAGGCTGTAAGGGACTGATCCAAATGAAACAGGCTGTAAGGGACTGATCCCAATGAAACAGGCTGTAAGGGACTGATCCAAATGAAACAGGCTGTAAGGGACTGATCCCAATGAAAGAGGCTGTAAGGGACTGATCCCAATGAAACAGGCTGTGAGGGACTGATCCAAATGAAACAGGCTGTGAGGGACTGATCCAAATGAAACAGGCTGTAAGGGACTGATCCAAATGAAACAGGCTGTAAGGGACTGATCCAAATGAAACAGGCTGTAAGGGACTGATCCAAATGAAACAGGCCGTAAGGGACTGATCCAAATGAAACAGGCTGTAAGGGACTGATCCAAATGAAACAGGCTGTAAGGGACTGATCCAAATGACACCGGCTGTAAGGGACTGATCCAAATGAAACAGGCTGTAAGGGACTGATCCCAATGAAACAGGCTGTAAGGGACTGATCCAAATGAAACAGGCTGTAAGGGACTGATCCCAATGAAAGAGGCTGTAAGGGACTGATCCAAATGAAACAGGTTGTAAGGGACTGATCCCAATGAAACAGGCTGTAAGGGACTGATCCCAATGAAAGAGGATGTAAGGGACTGATCCAAATGAAACAGGCTGTAAGGGACTGATCCAAATGAAACAGGCTGTAAGGGACTGATCCAAATGAAACAGGCTGTAAGGGACTGACCCCAATGAAACAGGCTGTAATGGACTGTTGGAGTAATATCTTTGATATCTGGTGCTTCAGGATCAAATGTCTCAAAACGGTTCTGTAGACTATCTACAATCTAGATCAGCTATCTACAATCTAGATCAGCTATCTACAATCTAGATCAGCTATCTACGATCTAGATCAGCTATCTACAATCTAGATCAGCTAGATTGTTGTAATCCTCATCTGTTATCATCGTCCATATAGAGCAGAGACTGATAACAGACTGATAAGAGGCTACATATAGAGCAGAGACTGATAAGAGACTACATATAGAGCAGAGACTGATAAGAGACTACATATAGAGTAGAGCCTGATAAGAGACTTCATATAGAGCGGAGACTGATAAGAGACTTCATATAGAGCAGAGACTGATAAGAGACTTCATATAGAGCAGAGACTGATAAGAGACTGATAAGAGACTACATATAGAGCAGAGACTGATAAGAGACTGATAAGAGACTACATATAGAGCAGAGACTGATAAGAGACTGATAAGAGACTTCATATAGAGCAGAGACTGATTATAGACTGATAAGAGACTACATATAGAGCAGAGACTGATAAGAGACTACATATAGAGCAGAGACTGATAAGAGACTTCATATAGAGCAGAGACTGATAAGAGACTTCATATAGAGCAGAGACTGATAAGAGACTTCATATAGAGCAGAGACTGATAGGAGACTGATAAGAGACTTCATATAGAGCAGAGACTGATAGGAAACTGATAAGAGACTTCATATAGAGCAGAGACTGATACGAGACTGATAAGAGACTTCATATAGAGCAGAGACTGATAAGAGACTTCATATAGAGCAGAGACTGATAAGAGACTTCATATAGAGCAGAGACTGATAAGAGACTTCATATAGAGCAGAGACTGATAAGAGACTTCATATAGAGCAGAGACTGATAGGAGACTTCATATAGAGCAGAGACTGATAAGAGACTACATATAGAGCAGAGACTGATAAGAGACTTCATATAGAGCAGAGACTGATACGAGACTTCATATAGAGCAGAGACTGATAAGAGACTTCATATAGAGCAGAGACTGATAAGAGACTACATATAGAGCAGAGACTGATAAGGCAGCCGAGCGGAAATGGAGGAAAACTCGCCTCCCTGCGGACCTGGCATCCTTTCACTCCCTCCTCTCTACATTTTCCTCCTCTGTCTCTGCTGCTAAAGCCATTTTCTACCACTCTAAATTCCAAGCATCTGCCTCTAACCCTAGGAAGCTCTTTGCCACCTTCTCCTCCCTCCTGAATCCTCCTCCCCCTCCCCCCCTCCTCCCTCTCTGCAGATGACTTCGTCAACCACTTTGAAAAGAAGGTCGACGACATCCGATCCTCGTTTGCTAAGTCAAACGGCACCGCTGGTTCTGCTCACACTGCCCTACCCTGTGCTCTGACCTCTTTCTCCCCTCTCTCTCCAGATGAAATCTCGCGTCTTGTGACGGCCGGCCGCCCAACAACCTGCCCGCTTGACCCTATCCCCTCCTCTCTTCTCCAGACCATTTCCGGAGACCTTCTCCCTTACCTCACCTCGCTTATCAACTCATCCCTGACCGCTGGCTACGTCCCTTCCGTCTTCAAGAGAGCGAGAGTTGCACCCCTTCTGAAAAAACCTACACTCGATCCCTCCGATGTCAACAACTACAGACCAGTATCCCTTCTTTCTTTTCTCTCCAAAACTCTTGAACGTGCCGTCCTTGGCCAGCTCTCCCGCTATCTCTCTCTGAATGACCTTCTCGATCCAAATCAGTCAGGTTTCAAGACTAGTCATTCAACTGAGACTGCTCTTCTCTGTATCACGGAGGCGCTCCGCACCGCTAAAGCTAACTCTCTCTCCTCTGCTCTCATCCTTCTAGACCTATCGGCTGCCTTCGATACTGTGAACCATCAGATCCTCCTCTCCACCCTCTCTGAGTTGGGCATCTCCGGCGCGGCCCACGCTTGGATTGCGTCCTACCTGACAGGTCGCTCCTACCAGGTGGCGTGGCGAGAATCTGTCTCCTCACCACGCGCTCTCACCACTGGTGTCCCCCAGGGCTCTGTTCTAGGCCCTCTCCTATTCTCGCTATACACCAAGTCACTTGGCTCTGTCATAACCTCACATGGTCTCTCCTATCATTGCTATGCAGACGACACACAATTCATCTTCTCCTTTCCCCCTTCTGATGACCAGGTGGCGAATCGCATCTCTGCATGCCTGGCAGACATATCAGTGTGGATGACGGATCACCACCTCAAGCTGAACCTCGGCAAGACGGAGCTGCTCTTCCTCCCGGGGAAGGACTGCCCGTTCCATGATCTCGCCATCACGGTTGACAACTCCATTGTGTCCTCCTCCCAGAGCGCTAAGAACCTTGGCGTGATCCTGGACAACACCCTGTCGTTCTCAACTAACATCAAGGCGGTGGCCCTTTCCTGTAGGTTCATGCTCTACAACATCCGCAGAGTTCGACCCTGCCTCACACAGGAAGCGGCGCAGGTCCTAATCCAGGCACTTGTCATCTCCCGTCTGGATTACTGCAACTCGCTGTTGGCTGGGCTCCCTGCCTGTGCCATTAAACCCCTACAACTCATCCAGAACGCCGCAGCCCGTCTGGTGTTCAACCTTCCCAAGTTCTCTCACGTCACCCCGCTCCTCCGCTCTCTCCACTGGCTTCCAGTTGAAGCTCGCATCCGCTACAAGACCATGGTGCTTGCCTACGGAGCTGTGAGGGGAACGGCACCTCAGTACCTCCAGGCTCTGATCAGGCCCTACACCCAAACAAGGGCACTGCGTTCATCCACCTCTGGCCTGCTCGCCTCCCTACCACTGAGGAAGTACAGTTCCCGCTCAGCCCAGTCAAAACTGTTCGCTGCTCTGGCCCCCCAATGGTGGAAAAAACTCCCTCACGACGCCAGGACAGCGGAGTCAAACACCACCTTCCGGAGACACCTGAAACCCCACCTCTTTAAGGAATACCTAGGATAGGATAAGTAATCCTTCTCACCCCCCTTTAAGATTTAGATGCACTATTGTAAAGTGACTGTTCTACTGGATGTCATAAGGTGAATGCACCAATTTGTAAGTCGCTCTGGATAAGAGCGTCTGCTAAATTACTTAAATGTAGAGCAGAGACTGATAAGAGACGTCATATAGAGCAGAGACTGATAAGAGACTACATATAGAGCAGAGACTGATAAGAGACTTCATATAGAGCAGAGACTGATAAGAGACTTCATATAGAGCAGAAACTGATAAGAGACTTCATATAGAGCAGAGACTGATAAGAGACTACATATAGAGCAGAGACTGATAAGAGACTTCATATAGAGCAGAGACTGATAAGAGACTTCATATAGAGCAGAGACTGATAAGAGACTTCATATAGAGCAGAGACTGATAAGAGACTACATATAGAGCAGAGACTGATAAGAGACTTCATATAGAGCAGAGTGATAAGAGACTACATATAGAGCAGAGACTGATAAGAGACTTCATATAGAGCAGAGACTGATAAGAGACTTCATATAGAGCAGAGACTGATAAGAGACTGATAAGAGACTTCATATAGAGCAGAGACTGATAAGAGACTTCATATAGAGCAGAGACTGATAAGAGACTTCATATAGAGCAGAGATTGATAAGAGACTTCATATAGAGCAGAGACTGATAAGAGACTACATATAGAGCAGAGACTGATAAGAGACTACATATAGAGCAAAGTGTGTGTCTGTGTGTGTGTGCGTCTCCTTGTCATCAAGAAACTCCCTACATGTCAACGACCTAGCTATGTGTATATTGTTGTCATAGACTTCTCCTCTACCTCTTCTCAGAAAACCGGTGTGGGTTAGTTAGGGTGAGGCTCTGACACAAAAACAAACCGTGAGAGACAAAGAGTATGCGAAGGAAACCAAATACTCCAGTCCAACCACGTGGAGATCAACTTGACGAGGCTGCTGGGTGTTTTACGAGTCTGGAACCAGATCATCTTGACGAGGCTGCTGGGTATTTTACCAGTCTAGAACCAGATCATCTTGACGAGGCTGCTGGGTGTTTTACCAGTCTGGAACCAGATCATCTTGAAGAGGCTGCTGGGTATTTTACCAGTCTGGAACCAGATCATCTTGAAGAGGCTGCTGGGTGTTTTACCAGTCTGGAACCAGATCATCTTGACGAGGCTGCTGGGTATTTTACCAGTCTGGAACCAGATCATCTTGATGAGGCTGCTGGGTATTTTACCAGTCTGGAACCAGATCATCTTGATGAGGCTGCTGGGTATTTTACCAGTCTGGAACCAGATCATCTTGATGAGGCTGCTGGGTATTTTACCAGTCTGGAACCAGATCATCTTGATGAGGCTGCTGGGTATTTTACCAGTCTGGAACCAGATCATATTGATGAGGCTGCTGGGTATTTTACCAGTCTGGAACCAGATCATCTTGACGAGGCTGCTTGGTATTTTACCAGTCTGGAACCAGATCATCTTGACGAGGCTGCTGGGTATTTTACCAGTCTGGAACCAGATCATCTTGATGAGGCTGCTGGGTATTTTACCAGTCTGGAACCAGATCATCTTGATGAGGCTGCTGGGTATTTTACCAGTCTGGAACCAGGCTGCTCGTCAAGATGATCTGGTTCCAGACTCGTAAACAAATATGTGCACAACATTTTTGAGAAATTTGCTTTTTGTGTCTATGGAACATTTCTGGGATATTTTATTTCAGCTCGTGAAACATGGGACCAACACTTTACATGTTGCAGTTATATATTTGTTCTGTATATGTGTGCATTTAGTAAATTTAACGTTGTACTTTATAGATCTCAGTGGGGTTATTTTGAATTTAATGGGTATCACATTTAGAATGCACCAGTAAATGAAACCTTTGTAAAGTGTAATCCCACTATACCAGTCAATATAATTACCATTAAATTACAGATTAATCCCACTATACCAGTCAATATAATTACCATTAAATTACAGATTAATCCCACTATACCAGTCAATATAATTACCATTAAATTACAGATAATCCCACTATACCTGTCAATATAATTACCATTAAATTACAGAATAATCCTACTATACCTGTCAATATAATTACCATTAAATTACAGAATAATCCCACTATACCAGTCAATATAATTACCATTAAATTACAGAGTAATCCCACTATACCAGTCAATATAATTACCATTAAATTACAGAATAATCCCACTATACCAGTCAATATAATTACCATTAAATTACAGAATAATCCCACTATACCAGTCAATATAATTACCATTAAAATGACAGAATAATCCCACTATACCTGTCAATATAATTACCATTATGACACAGAATAATCCCACTATACCTGTCAATATAATTACCATTAAATTACAGAGTAATCAAACTATACCAGTCAATATAATTACCATTAAATTACAGAGTAATCCCACTATACCAGTCAATATAATTACCATTAAATTACAGAATAATCCCACTATACCAGTCAATATAATTACCATTAAAATGACAGAATAATCACACTATACCAGTCAATATAATTACCATTAAAATGACAGAATAATCCCACTATACCAGTCAATATAAATTACCATTAAAATGACAGAATAATCCCACTATACCTGTCAATATAATTACCATTATGACACAGAATAATCCCACTATACCTGTCAATATAATTACCATTATGACACAGAATAATCCCACTATACCAGTCAATATAATTACCATTAAAATGACAGAATAATCCCACTATACCTGTCGATATAACTACCATTATGACACAGAATAATCCCACTATACCTGTCAATATAACTACCATTATGACACAGAATAATCACACTATACCTGTCAATATATTTACCATTAAATGACAGAATAATCCCACTATACCTGTCAATATAATTACCATTATGACACAGAATAATCACACTATACCTGTCAATATATTTACCATTAAAATGACAGAATAATCCCACTATACCTGTCAATATAATTACCATTATGACACAGAATAACCCCACTATACCTGTCAATATAATTACCATTATGACACAGAATAATCCCACTATACCAGTCAATATAATTACCATTAAAATGACAGAATAATCCCACTATACCTGTCGATATAACTACCATTATGACACAGAATAATCCCACTATACCTGTCAATATAACTACCATTATGACACAGAATAATCACAATACCTGTCGATATAGCCCTAGGGGCCTTGGTCACTAAAATAGTGCACTATGTAAGGAATAGAGTGTCATTTGGAAAGCACAGCCTTAGGTCAAGGGTCAAGGTTCAAGACAAATACAAAGAGGGTGTGTGTGTGTGTGTGTGTGTGTGTGTGTGTGTGTGTGTGTGTGTGTGCACCGTCTGGTCTCATAAACTAGGCGTAAACATAGTAAACGAAAATCTGCACAACTCACACGAGTACGATACGTTATGTTTGGTACGGTCACATAAGACAGAAGGTTACATAAGGTAAACAATAAAAGGAGGGTGGTTGCTCGGGGGTTAGTGAGTAGACGTATGAGCCGAAGGTTGCATGTTCAAATCTCACCGCAGCTTCAGATATTTTTATCTAATTAGCAACTTTGTAACTACTTCCTACTTTTTAGCTACTTTGCAACGACTTAGCATGTTAGCTAACCCTTCCCTCTAATCCTAATTCTAAACATTAACCCTTTAACCTAACTCCTAACCCTAACCTTAACCCCTAACCCCTAGCCTAGGTCATGATAGCTAACCCTTCCCTCTAATCCTAACCATTAACCCTTTAACCTAACACCTAACCCTAACCTTAACCCCTAACCCCTAGCCTAGGTTTATGTTAGCTAACCCTTCCTTCTAATCCTAATTCTAACATTAAACCCTTTAACCTAACTCCTAACCCTAACCTTACACCGAATGTTAGTGTTAGCCACCTAGTCACCTAGCTAAGTTTAGCCACTGAGCGAATGTTAGCGTTAGCCACCTAGTCACCTAGCTATGGTTAGCCGCTGAGCGAATGTTAGTGTTAGCCACCTAGTCACCTAGCTAAGGTTAGCCACTGAGCGAATGTTAGCGTTAGCCACCTAGTCACCTAGCTAAGGTTAGCCGCTGAGCGAATGTTAGTGTTAGCCACCTAGTCACCTAGCTAAGGTTAGCCACTGAGCGAATGTTAGTGTTAGCCACCTAGTCACCTAGCTAAGGTTAGCCGCTGAGCGAATGTTAGTGTTAGCCACCTAGTCACCTAGCTAAGGTTAGCCACTGAGCGAATGTTAGTGTTAGCCACCTAGTCACCTAGCTAAGGTTAGCCGCTGAGCGAATGTTAGTGTTAGCCACCTAGTCACCTAGCTAAGGTTAGCCGCTGAGCGAATGTTAGTGTTAGCCACCTAGTAACCTCGCTAAGTTTAGCCACTGAGCGAATGTTAGTGTTAGCCAACTAGTCACCTAGCTAAGGTTAGCCACTAAGCGAATGTTAGCGTTAGCCACCTAGTCACCTAGCTAAGGTTAGCCTCTGAGCGAATGTTAGTGTTAGCCACCTAGTCACCTAGCTAAGGTTAGCCGCTGAGCGAATGTTAGTGTTAGCCACCTAGTCAACTAGCTAAGGTTAGCCGCTGAGCGAATGTTAGTGTTAGCCACCTAGTCACCTAGCTAAGGTTAGCCACTGAGCGAATGTTAGCGTTAGCCACCTAGTCACCTAGCTAAGGTTAGCCACTGAGCGAATGTTAGCGTTAGCCACCTAGTCACCTAGCTAAGGTTAGCCTCTGAGCGAATGTTAGTGTTAGCCACCTAGTCACCTAGCTAAGGTTAGCCGCTGAGCGAATGTTAGTGTTAGCCACCTAGTCAACTAGCTAAGGTTAGCCGCTGAGCGAATGTTAGTGTTAGCCACCTAGTCACCTAGCTAAGGTTAGCCACTGAGCGAATGTTAGTGTTAGCCACCTAGTCACCTAGCTAAGGTTAGCCGCTGAGCGAATGTTAGTGTTAGCCACCTAGTCAACTAGCTAAGGTTAGCCGCTGAGCGAATGTTAGCGTTAGCCACCTAGTCACCTAGCTAAGGTTAGCCACTGAGCGAATGTTAGCGTTAGCCACCTAGTCACCTAGCTAAGGTTAGCCACTGAGCGAATGTTAGCGTTAGCCACCTTGTCACCTAGCTAAGGTTAGCCACTGAGCGAATGTTAGCATTAGCCACCTAGTCACC